>NC_053429.1:25299919-25479238 GCF_007990345.1 Gossypium hirsutum
AGGAATGATTTGAGAATATGTATATATGGGATTATCCGTTTAGTTATATGAATGCTATACTTCAGTTGTGCTTAAATTCTTTGCTCAAGACTTACTAAGCATTTAATGCTTACTCCGTTTCTTTAATCCTCTGTTTTATAGATTTTGGTTCGTCAGCTATCGGACTCGGGAATTTTGAAGTCGAAGTCGCCCACACTATCAAAGCCCCTTTCGGTATACTTTTGGTTGAACTTTGAAATGGCATGTATAGGACTACCCCTTTTGTTATTGGTCATGTACCCTTCGGTTTTGTGTAAATTTGGATAGCCATGCGAAAATGGCTTAAATATACTTTGATCATAGCATTATAATCGTTTTGTATGTTGTTCGTCGAGAGGTATGGAAATGTTGGTAACGGTTAGCCATGGGAATGGTCATTCAGGATCATTTTGGTATATGTATGACAAACTCTAGTTGATCCATGGAGGATCATGAAATAGGTAAAGTTTACCTTAAAAATAGATGCTGGCAGCAGCAGTGATGTGGATGTAAAAAATCACTAAAAATAGTAGGAATGGAATTAAATAGTGAATAAATTATGTAATCGAACCTTGATGAATCTAATTTCGTAGGAAAGTAACGAAACGTTCATATAAACATTATATTATGAGATGTTAAAGTTTTCGTGAGACAGGGCCAAAACGGTTTCTGGATCCCCTAATCTAACTTTGGAAATTCTCTATAAATTAACCAGAGACAATTAGAAGTCATACCATATATGTATAGATTTCTTTTTGAGTCTAGTTTCATTAGAAACAAATGGCATAAGTATTGAATCCTTGTACAAGGAGTTATCTAAGTCGCAATGCAAGAAGGTCAGTGTAGTCGAACCCTGTAATAGGGGAGACTTTAACTAATAAACTGTACTAATTGGCCTGACCAAAAATTCTAGAAAAAAATATGTAAATGGACATATGAGTCTAGTTTCAGAGAAAAATTACAAAACTGATTTTAGAGTTTTGGAACTCAAGATATGATTTTTAAGGTGACAGTGACGCAGTTAGCCAACTGCCTGGAAAAATTTAAAATGGACTGTGCAAATAAGTGATTTAAGTCTGCGAACCCCTCGTGTCTAACTCCGGCGACGGTCTCGGGTACGGGGTGTTACAGGTAAAATATTGTCACCCTATGTTTAGACGCACAATCAACTCCACTTAATTATGATAAATGTACTCTTAGCCAGGGTCTATTCCTCCTGTAAATTTGAATCAATATCCTAGGATATCAAAATAAGAATTAAGAACACATAATTAAGAACAAGTTAAATATTTATCATATAATTCAGAAAATAATAACAAGATTCGTCTTAGGTTTCATTCCCCTTTGGTATTTAGGGGATTTAGTTCATAACTAAATAAGAAAACATCTTAGAAAAATAAAAAATACAAAACATAAAGAAAACCCAAAACTCCTGAAGGGGAATTGAGGAGAGATCTTCAGTCTTGATGATGAATCCGGCTTTTGAGATGAATCAATTGGCTTCCTTGGAGTAATTCCTTACTCCCTATTCTGTGTGTCCTCTTTTCTCCTCTTCTAGGGTGTATTTATAGGCTTTGGAATAATTATAAGCCCTCAAAAATGGTCTTTTCTGAATTGGACTTAACTTGGGCTCAGTAGGGACACGCGCGTGTGCGATTACTTCAGGCAGTGTTCGAGGCTGTTAGAATGGCACGGGCTTGTGCTGTACCTGTGTGAGTCGTGCTCCAATTCTACCAGATTGACACGACTGTGTGGTCTGCCCGTGTAAGGAAGTCCAGGCCATGTTAAGTTCGTACTTTGGCCCATTTTCTCTGTTTTTGGCCCGTTTCTCATTCCTTTCGCTCTCCTATGCTCTCCTAAGTATAAAAAATGAAATTAAAGAATTAAGTGCATTGAATTCACCAATTCTAATGGAAAATCATCCATAAAATACGTTAAACATGGGGTAAAAATATGTATAATTTATAGTTTATCAATGCCATATCCCGGATATGGTCTTACATGCTATCACATATCAATGCCACTGTCCCAGACAGGGTCTTACATGTTTTCTCACTTCGATGCCAATGTCCTAGGCATGGTCTTACACGAATCACAAATCAAAAGTCCTAATGTCATGACATACGTATCATATACTATTCCTATGGTTCGTACGAGGCTTTCAGACGTCGTAATTCAATCAATTCAAGCTTGTAACAAGTTCTCCAATGCTTAATTCAATTCGAGACATACATATATTTATTTACAATTCAATTCGGTACATATAATACATATACATCTGAATTTAACAACATTTATTTACTTATGAACTTACCTCGTACAGATATGAACAGACCGGAATGAATATTAGACCACTTTCGATTTCCCCTATTCTAATTCTGTTTTCTTTTGTTCTTAACCTAAATAAATTCAGATTTCACTAATTTAATCACACATTTAATCAATTCAATCGACAAATACATAATTAGGCCTTTTTATACTTTGGCCCTTATATTTTCACACTTTAACATTTTAGTCTTTATTTCACAAAAGACAAAATATACATAATTTCCTTATGCACATGCTTAGCCGAATATTTCCTTATGTCATATAAGCCCATATCTTTCATTTATTTCACATTTTGACTCCTTAATTTACAAATTCCACAGTTTAATCTTTAATACACATATTTATAAAAAAATCACTTAATTAAACAAAATAATCTATCAACAAAGATTTATTTTTCATCATCAAACCACAAAAATCTCAAGCTACCAACAATGGCATCTCACAAAATGCACAACCAATTCAAAAATTCAAGCATGGGCTAGCTAGTATTCGAAGTAACGATCTCAAAAACGTAAAAATTATCAAAAACCGAGCAAATTACATTCCTTAATCAAGCAAAATGAGTGTCAAATACACAAAAGCTCAGGAACTCTTTTTCTTTCTCAAGTTTCGGCCAAAAGATGAACAACATGCATGGTTTTTATGTTTTAATTTATTTAATTACATTCTAACACATAAATTACTATTTTAACCTTTATAAAATAATATGAAAACATTATAACTTATGTCCATAACCGTCCATGCTAATATTCCATGGTCAAACATCAATATAAGGACTCCATATTATAAAAGGCATAGTAATATAGCACTTTAACAAATAGCAAGTCACTTTTGCATTTTACGCGATTAAGTTCTTTTATCAAATTGAGCACACAAACAATAAAATTTTCACACAAAACTTTCACACACATTAATTCACATACTATAGACATCAAAAATAATATTAAAATAATTTTACGACTTCAAATTTTTGGTTTCGAAACCAATGTTCTGATTTAACTAAAATTGGGTTGTTACAATGCTGCTCCTTGAATGGAGGCTTGTGCGTTACTTTCAACTTCAACTGAGTCGGCTCAGTTGGATGTCATTGCTATATGGAAACATATTTTTAAATGATCAGGAGATGTCACACTATCACAAGTTATATAGTGGCATATATAGCTAGACTCAAACACACTACATTTAGTCTGAGAATAAACTAAACCGTAGCTCTAATACCAATAAATGTAACACTTGTAACCCATATCTGTCGCTAAAACAGGGTTACGGAGCATTATCAGAGTTTTTAAAACAAACAGACATAAATTTCAAACTTTCGAAGTCATATCAATAAAAACATTAAAACCGATTCAAATTATACATATTGTCCCTTAGTCGAGCCCTCAAGGCCCTAATTACATGTTAGAAACAAATTGGGACTAAATCAGAAATTTAGATAATTTTTCAGAAAATCATAAAAAATTTTAACACTGGAGGGGCCATCCATTTTAAGAGTTCGATGGTCATCACCATCCCTTTTCATCATTGATAGCCGAAGCTATCCCTTTTCATATTCGATAGCTGAAGCTATTCCTTTTTTAATTCGATAGCCAAAGCTATCCCTTTTCATTCGTCGGTGATCGACGTAACACCGTTGGATTTTTATGTCAACACACAATTTAATATTATGCAATAAATCAACGTATGAGCTTACATCAATGATAAACATCAAAAAATGACGTCAACTAATCTGAAGCTCTTTATTTTCCTCAATCTAAAGCCGTATGTGGTTTATCTTGATCTAAATGAATAAATTCAACCCAATTCAATAACCATTCTATTCAATTTGTAACAACCCAATTTCGGTGAGGTTAGAGTAGTGGTTTCGGGACCACAATTCTGAGTTAAAAATAAAAATTATTTTATTTTATGGTTGGCATCATGATATGAAGGTCACATGAAAATTTTGATACGAAAATTTTATCGATTGTGTGGTTAATTAGGTAAAGGACTAAATTGCTTAAAATGCAAAAGTTGAATTCTAGTAGCTATAGGTATCAAATAGCTATAGAATTCAAAACGTAAGATCCTTATATGGTAATTAGACCTTTGAAGAGTAGTTAGTAGATATTTTAATGATCATCCATGGAAAAATTAGAAAAGGCAAGGGACTAAATTGGAAATCACTAAAATTAAAAGATGATAATTAAATAAAAAGAAATATTCATCTAATTTCATATCACCTTCCCCAAAATTTTCATGGAAACCCTAGAAGAGAGAAAGACAACTTACTAAGCTTGAAAGGTATGAAATCAAGTCCCGTTTTTAACGATTTTTATATTTTTTAAACCGGGATAGTCTAATCTCTCTATTTAGGGGATTAATTTGAAAATTTATCATGGTATGAAATTAGGGTCATGGATGAATATGTTGAAAATTAGAAATTTATGGTAGAAAATGAAAGTTTGTTCATAGATAAACAACTTTTACAAAGTAATTTTTGATGAAAACTTGATTTAGGGACTAAAATGAAAAATGGTAAAAACCCATGGAAAATTCTAAAATTTGTGAAAAACGTGTGCTGTAAATGTTGTTTATAAATTTTGGCTAGGCTTGGAAAGAGGGTTAAATTTCATGAATTTCATTATCCGAGCCTAGGGACAAAATTAAAATTTTTGAAAAGGATAGGGGCAAAATGGTAATTTTGCCTAGGATGCAATAGAATCCAAATGTATAAGAAATGTGATAGATTAATAGTAAAATTTATCCATATAGATTCTGAAAGACCACTACGAAACTAGATCATGGAAAGCAAAAGGTTTCGGATTAGTTAAAATTCGAAAACGAACCATTTTCAAGGTAAGTTTGTGTAACTTAACTATGTATGTTAAATGCTTAAATTTAATTGTATGATTCTGTTGAAGTGAATGAGATAACATACATTATGAAATAATCATCAGTTGTGAAATGTGGAAAAATTGTCATATTTCGATTGAACGTTGAAATTTGATGGATTAAGGGGATATGCTTGAACGAGAATAATATTCCACAAGTTGTAAAAAGGATTTAGCCCGGACGGGTAATCCTAACATAAGCCGCTCGAGCCTATGCTATAGATTGGGTTTAGCCTAGACGGACAATCCAAATTAAGCTCTTTAGAGCATATGCCCTAAAAAGGATTTAGCCTGGACTGGTAATCCTATAACATAACAAGTGGCTCAAGAGTGTGCTTGTTAAGTTTGTGCCCAAAGGGGTATTCTTGAGTATACTAACCGAAAGTCCATCGACATTTCAATAGTTCAATGGAAAATGGAATCTTGAATCAAGGAAAGGTGAAAATTTTTTGGAACTTGTAATATGATGAGCTCATCTATGTTTACTTGATATTCATATGAGATTATGTGGCTAACTTGTTTGAATAAGTATATGTGTTTAGGTAACTTACCCAAAATTCATGGAACATATATTTATGTGTGCTTGTGTTAATAAATAAGATCGATAAGTTTATTTTCTATTATACGAACTTACTAAGCATAAAATGCTTACTCCGTTTATTTTTCCTATCTTATAATGCTCAAAGCTCGTGAAGGTTGGAATTCGGTCGGAGCAGTCATCACACTATCCACTATCCCATTTTAGTATAAATAGAAAACTTGTTTTGGTATAATGGCATGTATAAGATTAAGTGACCAATTATGGCTTGATGATGATGTTTCTAATGTAGCCATTAGAATGGCTAGTAATGGTTGTTTGATATACTTGGAATGTCATGCTATACTAGCTTTACATATATATTAAGTGGTTGTGTTTAGTAAGTCTAACATATGGATTAAACCAAGGTAAAATTTTGAACATGTATGCATGTAGTGGTATGCCTTGCAAATGATGAAATTTGTTTGAGATGGATGCTTGGAATGGTTGGATTGTATTTGGTATGTTTAATGAGGGAACATGGTAAATTTGGGTGACAAATGATGCTAGGAAATGGTCTGTTTTTGTCCACACGGGTAGGCACACGGATGTGTGTCTTGGTCATGTGTGACACACGGCATGTCCCATAGGCATGTGGTCCGGCTGTGTGTCCCCTGCATCTTAAAAATAAGAAATAGAATGCTCAGTATTGGGCACACAGGCAAAAACACGACCATGTGTCTCAATCGTGTGGTTGACACGGCTTTGAACATGGGCGTGTTACACGGCCATGTGAAAACTGCACTGCCTAGCACACGGGCGTGTGACTTGGCCGTGTAACTTCAATTTCTTCATGCTTTAAAAGTCAGAGAGTTACAAAGTTAGGGACACAACTGTGGGTAGTACACAGCCTGACCACACGGGCGTGTCCCTAGACCATACGGGCGTGTGAGCCCTGCAACTAGGAAAAATTTTAATATTTCACAAAAAATTCCCCGAGTTCCTGATTTAGTCTCGATTTGAGTTCAACACTTGTTTTTTGCCTTGGGGGTCCATAAATGGGACGATACGTATGATCTCGGATAATGAATAGTAATTTATGTAAATTAATTGAAAATGCTTTGAATGTTTTGATAATACTTTAAAACCCTATTCTGACGACAAATACGAGTTAAGGGTGTTACCTTTAGTGATATCAGAGCTACGGTTTAGTCGATTCTTAGACTAACGTACCAAGTACGAGTCTACATGCCATTATATAAATTATGATGTGTGATACCTCCAGACAACTATTAAATGTATTTTCATATAGTAATGTCTTACAACCAAGCTAGAGCCGAGACTGAAGAAGTTGAGAGCGCTGCTCAAGCTTCTGTGCAGCAAGCTGCATCTAGTAGTAGTAGAAGGCCCATATCTGAGAGCTGAAGTGAGGCGGTAAAAGCAGCTTTCTCTGAATTGATGGATGAATGGTTTAGTGAATATATGAGAACAAATTTCACTGTTCAATGACCTCCCCGACCTTCTTCACAAAATGATGAAATGCCACAGGATGTTGGATTTGTCAAAATTGGTAAGGCTCCAGTAGACAAAATCAGAAAACATGAGGCCGAAAAATTTAGGACTATGACTGATGATGATCCAGAGAGGGCTGAGTTCTAGCTGGAAAATACTATCTAGGTTCTAGATGAGTTATCATGTACACCAGCTGAATGTCTGAAATGTACGGTACCTTTGTTGAAAGACACGACCTATCATTGGTGGAAAACCATATCTTTTGTGGTACCTAAGGAAAATATTACATAAGCAGAGTTTAAAAAGAAATATATTAATCAAAGATTCTTGGACCAGAAAATGAAGGAATATTTAGAGCTCAAATAGGGGAATATGACAGTGTCCGAGTATGAACAGAAATTTGTTAGATTGAGCAAGTATGCTAGTGAATGGGTTCAGACTGAAGTTAATATGTCCAAACGATTTGAAGAAGGGCTAAACGAAGATATCAAACTGTTAATTGGAATTTTGGAACTAAGAGAATTAACAGTTTTGGCTAAACAGGCATACATGGCCGAGGAATTAAGCAAAGAAAAGAAGCAAGTGAAAAGGGAAGCTTGGGTTTCAAGTAAATGATTTGTAAGTGATAAACCATAATTTATACATATTTTTATCCCATGCTCAGCACATTTATGGATGGTTTCTCCTTAGATTTGGTGAATTCGATGCTCCTAATCCTTTAATATCATGTTTTTATACTTATGTGAGCATAGGAGAGTAAAAAGAGTGAGAAACGGGCCGAAAACGGAGAAAATAGACCCACATGGGAAATCAACACGGCCTAGACTTCCTCATATGGGCGTGCCACACTGCCATGTCCCTTTGGCAGGATCGAAGCACGAATTACATGGGTAGAGTACATGCCTGTGCCTATTCAATAGCCTTGACCACGGGTTGGAGTAATCACACATGGGCGTGTCACACGGGGGTGTCCCTACCGAGCCCAAGTATAGCCCTATTTGTAAAAGGCCAATTTTGAGGGCTCTTAGGCATGCTAAAGCTTATTTAAATACCTAATGAGGCACTTAGGAAGGAGATGCAGAGTAGGAGGCAAGGAGTTACTCAAGAGAAGCCGATTGGTCCATTTTAGAAGCCGGATTCATCATCAAGACTGAGGATCTCCCTTCAATTTCCATTCAGGGGTTTTTGGTTTTCTTTATGTTTTGTATTCATTATTCTTCTGAGATGTTTTCCTCTATAATTATGAACTCAACCTTCTAAATCCCTAAGGGAAATGAAACCTAAGACGGATCTTGTTATTATTATCTGAATTGTATGATCAATATTTGACTTGTTCTTAGTTATGTGTTCTTAATTCTTATTTTGATATTCCAGGATATTGATTCAAGTTAATGCTCTTATTCAGAGGACGAATAGACCCTGTCTAAGAGTAAATTTTCATAATTAAGCGGAGCTGATTGCACGCCTAGAGATAGGGTAATAAGATTTTGCTAGATTAGGGTGAAACCTAATAAGGGGATCCATAGATCGAGTTAATGCATCACTAGGGCGTTAATTAGAAAGAGGTACGTTATTAGTCTCGAGAGAGATAATAATATAACTAAGGGATTTCTACGGATCAAGTCAAATGAATAAATCGTCTGATTCAGAGTCAAGTAACAAGTGAAGTCTAGGTGGATTTTTCCTTAGGTATTGTCTTAATCAATCAAATTTTCTAAATAGTATTTTCCCAAATTTTCTTTCTGTGCATTCTTAGTTTAGTAATTAGTTTAGATAACCAAATCCCTTAATTTTTAAGCTAGATAAAAAAAGAAGGTAATTACTAGTACTCTTGGTTCCTTTGGGTTTGACAATCGGGTCTTGCGAAAGCTACACTATTGTTCGATAGGTACACTTGCCTTCATCGTGAAAATAGTTAGTTTCAAGAACAATTTTGTAACGCCCCGTACCCGAGACCATTGCCGGAGTCGAACACGAGGTGTTAACGGACTTAATTCATTACTTAAACAGCTCATACAATTCATTTTAAAATTTCCAGACAAGCTGGCTAACTGCATCACAGTCGCTTTAAAAATCATATCTCGAGTTCTGAAACTCAAAATCCAATTCCGTAACTTTTTACTGAAACTAGACTCATATATCTATCTACTATTTTTTTTATAGAATTTTTGGTCAGGCCAATTAGTACAGTTTATTAGTTAAACTCTCCCCTGTTTCAGGGTTCGACTACTCTGACCTCTGTGTATTACAAATCAGATATCTCCCTGTACAGAGCTTCAATGACTATTCCGTTTGTCTCTAATAAAACTAAACTCAATAAGAAATCTGTACATATAAATCATGACTTCTAATTATCTTTGTAAAATTTATGGTGAATTTCAAAAGTCAGAACAGGGGATCCAGAAATCGCTCTGGCCCTGTTTCACAAAAATTTCAACATCTCATAAAATATAGCTCATATACCTGTTTCGCTTCTTCCATATGAAAATAGACTAATCAAGCTTCGATTCCATAACTTATTCATTATTTAATTCCATTTCTACTATTTTTAGTGATTTTTCAAATTCACGTCACTACTGCTGTCTGAATCTATTTAATGGTAAATTTTACCTATTTCATGGTTTCCATGGATTAGCTAGCAATTTGACATACATAACACCAAATATGATCATGATTAGCCATTCCAATGGCTAATCATTACCAAGCATTTCCATACCACTCAATAACCATATCATAAGACCATATATACAAAATGATTATAATGCTATACATGCCATACTCAAAATATACAAGCCATTATGCCAAGATGGTATACGGATAGTGTGAGCGAGCCTCCGACCGTTCCCGATTTTTGAGCTGGCTTGTCAAAACTACAAGGAATGAAAAGGAGGGAGTAAGCATAAATGCTTAATAAGTTCACATGCAAATAGCAAGTAACATAACCATATAAGCAAACATAAAACATCATTTGCATAATCATCACCAAGACATTCATATCACATTTTCATTTATCATCTTACCATATTGTTGTTATATCGATTTTTCAACCCGAGGGTTAAGTACATACCTGTTCAAAGTACCCATTTCACAACACTTACCAATATGTCCCTTTCATCTTGAGTATTCCTCCATTTCAGTAGAACTTTACCCGTTGAACACATCGGAATATAATTCGGATACATGGAAAGTTTGCACATAAATGCCACATATATAGCCAAGCTACCATGTAACCCGCCCATAAGTGAACTCGGACTCAACTCAACGAGCTCGGGTGTTCGCATCCATAAGTGAACTCGGACTCAACTCAATGAGCTCGGATGCCTAGTTACATCTCTCGAACTCGGACTCAACTCAACGAGTTCGGACATTTGCATCCATAAGTGAACTCGGACTCAACTCAACGAGTTCGGATGCTCAACCATCCTAGTGACATGTCACTTGTATCCTAATCTATTCCTAAGGTTCAAACGGGCTTTTTCCCTCGATCTCACATTTGCCGTCTTCCATGGAATATCGGAACCGATACTTCGGTGATAGTTCATACTCATTAAGTAATTCACATAATTACATATTATTCAACAATAACCACAAAGCATAATATTTCATGATAATAATCAGCATCATATCATACAAACAACATTAAATTTCTTAAAATGACAATTATGTTACTACATTTACACATGAACTTACCTCGTATGCGAAAATGGCTACTTTTATCATTTCGTCCACAACTTGGTATTTTCCCCATTTTAGCCTGAATTTCAGTTTTCCTTGCTCTATCATTTAAAATATAGTCTAATTAGGACTCACATTATTCAAATTGACCCAAAATCATATTTTGGAAAAATTACAATTTTGCCCCTAAACTTTTGCATATTTACACTTTTGCCCCAAAGCTCGTAAATTAAACTTCAGCCTATTTTCTTATGTTTTATGAAATGCTGATCATTTTTCCCTTCTATGGCAACATCAAATTCTCACTCTAACATGTACTTATGACTATTAGGTATTTTTACCGATTAAGCCCTTTTGCTTGATTTCACTTAAAACCGAGTAGCACAAGTTGTCTAACATGATTTAAAACCTCATATTCTATCATAAAACACCAAAATACACAAATTTTACCTATGGGTATTTTTCCAAATATAAACCCTAGGTTAAATTATTGCTAGCATAAGCTAAATCGAGCTACCGGGACTCCAAAAACGTAAAAATCATTAAAAACGAGGCTAGAACGGACTTACAATCGAGCTTGGAAGCTTGAAAAACCCTAGCCATGGTTTCTCCTTGCTATATTCGGCCATGGGGTTGAAGATGAGCAAAATTGGCTTTTAATTTTGTATTTTAATTCATTTTACCCCTAAATGACCAAAATGCCCTTACTACTAAACTTTCCAAAAATTCCATCCATGTCCAATTTTTGTCCATAGACTTAGAAATTGGTAAAATTGCTATTTAAGACCTCCTAATTAATATTTCAAAACAATTTCATACTAGAAACTTCTAGAATACAAGTTTTGCAAATTATTCGATTTAGTCCTTAATTTCAATTTAAGCACTTTATGCATAAAATTTCTTCACGAAATTTTCACACAATCATGCAATCATATCATAGACCTTAAAATGATCATAAAATAATTATTTCTGTCTCTGATTTTGTGGTCACGAAACCACTATTTCGACTAGGCCCAAAATCAGGATATTACAAATTTATTATGGATATTTAAAACTTGTCGCAGATATTAGGAACACTCGATTTTTTTTTACTTTAGCCATTTTACTTTTATTGCAATTTGAATTTTTATTTTATTTTCTAATTCTTCATTTATTTTCTTCTGACAGGTTTTTCTAGTTTGTGACCAAAAGAAACCCGTCAGGACCACTAATTTTTGATGGTGAGATCGACCGCACAGTTCGCAGAAACCAATGAGAAATAAGGCGAAGATTAAGATACACAAAGGAAGAGCAAGAGGAAGATATTTCAACCACAACCGATGAGATGACTGAAAACCAAGAAAATCTGCTATGTCCTGCGATTGCTACTAATCAGAATCATGCTCCGTGTACTATGTATGGTTATGCTAAACCTTCTTTAACAGGAACTGAATCGAGCATAGTTAGGCCTACTATTGCTACAAATAATTTTGAACTGAAACCTAACACCATTCAAATGATCCAACAATTTGTTCACTTTGATGGTTTGCAGGATGAGGATCCCAACGCTCACTTGGCAAATTTCTTAGAGTTTTACGACACTTTTAAAATAAATGGCATTTCTGATGACGCCATTCACCTTCGATTGTTTCCCTTTTCGTTGAGGAATAAGGCTAAACAATTATTGAACTTGTTACCACGAGGGTCAATCACTGCTTGGGAACAAATGACAAAAAAGTTTTTATTAAAATATTTTCCGCCAGCTAAAACAACCAAATTACGTAATGATAACTCTTCTTTTGTGAAGATGGATTTAGAAACACGCTACGATGCATGGGAGAGATACAAGGACCTTTTGAGAAGGTGCACACACCATGGGTTGCCACTTTGGCTATAGGTTCAAATGTTTTATAATGGCCTGAATCCTTCGACTCGACAAATGATCGACCCAGCCGTTGGCGGAACCATCAATAATAAGACACCTAAAGATGTTAATGAATTTATAGAAGAGATGTCACTGAATAATTATCAGTGGCAAGTCATGAGGAAAAAGCCAACACAAGCAGTCGGCATTTATAACGTCGATTCGGTCGCCATGCTCTCTAATCAGGTAAAACTCTTGAATAAGAAAATTGATGGTTTTCTTAGTTCTTCATAGGTTCTCCCAGTAATGCAGTGCAAAGCAAGTGGAGGTGGATTAAGCAATCCAGAATACCCACCCTATGGCCACAATATGGAGAACGAGCAGTTAAATTACATAGGTAATAATCACCCAAATTTTTCATGAGGAGGCCAAGGGAATCAGAGACCACCACCACCTCCAGGCTTCTAACAACCACCCTACCAACAAGAGAAAAATTCGAACCTTGAGGAGATGCTAACAAAATTCATCTCAGTGTCAGAAACTCATTTTCAAAATACCAAGACAGCACTTAAAAATCAACAAGCATCGATCTAAGGGCTCGAAACTCAGATAGGTCAACTCAGTAAATTGATATCTGAACGACCACAAGGTAGCCTCTCGAGTAACACTGAATCTAACCCAAGGGAGAAAATCAATGCAATTACCATTCAAGATGAGGAAAGGTTAGTTACACCTGAACCAGAATCGAGGCAAGAAACAGTAGTAAGTAAAGGTAAGGGTGAGGGTGAGGTGGACCACAATGACCAGAAATCATTAAGTAAAGAATACAAACCTCGTGTGCCACACCCAAATGGGACAAGGAAAGACTGCACAGAAGAACAATCCGGTAAATTCCTTAAATTATTAAAGAAGTTACATATTAACTTACCGTTTATTTAAGCTCTTTCGCAGATGCCAAACGCAGTCAAATTCTTAAAGGAGCTTTTAACAAATAAGCGAAAGTTGGATGAGGCGTCGCATGTGGAATTAAATACGGTTTGCTCAGCCATACTACAGAATAAGCTGGCCAACAAATTAAAAGATCCAGGGAGTTTTACAATTCCCTATTTAATTGGTAGCTTAGATGTAAAAAATGCTTTGGCTAATTTAGGGGCCAGTATCAATGTCATGCCTTACAATAAACAACTAGGTCTTGGTAAACCCAAACAAATTAGGATGAGTATTCAATTAGCCAATAAAACAATCAAATTTCCTAGGGGGATTATTGAAGATGTACTCATTAAAATTGACAAATTTATATTCCCAGTTGATTTCGTTGTTCTAGACATAGAAGAGGATAGTAACGTTCCTTTAATTTTAGGGAGGCCCTTTTTAGCAACCGCTAGAACAATAATTGATGTTGGCACAGGTGAACTCACACTTCGTATGAGAGACCAAAAAATCACCCTTCAAGCTCGTAATTCGAGTGACACATCAAAAATTGAAGGTGGTTGTACAAATCATTCTACTAAAACTGACCATGTGGTGCAACCTACTTTGCAGGAAATAAGTTCAAAGAACCTACACAAGCCATGTTCAAGCAACAAAAAAGGACCTATCTATGAAGAACGAATGCTACAAATCGAGGAACTAGATGAATGCTGGATATAGAAACCGAGAACACCTGATAAATCGAAACTGAGCCAGGACGAGCTCAATACATCACCAAATCAACTTAAGGTTGGAGACAAAGTACTATTAGATGCAGAAGATCCTCGCATTACCACTTCTGAACCTAAAGAAGAAATTCCTCTCACGGTACTCAGTGTTTTCCCATATGGAACAGTCGAGGTATTTCACCCCAAATTCAGAACTTTTAAGGCAAACAATACTCATCTTAAACCTTATATTGATAAAGTTGATAACAGGGATAAGGAATGTAAACTCCTCGAGCCACCATGATCACACACCAGAGAGGTAAGTCAAGCTTAGACTATCAACAAGTGAAGGCTAAACACCAAGTACCTTCAGAATTATTACATCCAATTACAATGCCAAAAAGGAAATGAGAAGGAGTTACCATGGATTTTGTAATGGGATTACCTTTATCACAAAAAAAGAAAGATGTTGTCTAGCTAATTGTCGATCGTCCAACAAAGTCGGAACACTTTATCCTGGTACGTATGGATTTTTCATTGGATAGATTGGCTGAATTATATGTCTCTGAGATTGTCAGATTGCATGAAGTTCCTATCTCTATTATTTCAGATAGAGATCCTCGGTTTACATATCGATTTTGCAGTAAGTTGCATGAAGCTTTGGGCACTCATTTACACTTTAATACTGCATTCCATCCTCAAACAGATGGACAATCTGAACATGTGATATAGATTTTAGAAGACATGCATCATTGTTGTATACTTGAATTTAGAGGTAATTGGGAAAAATACTTGCCTTTGATTGAATTTGCTTACAACAACAATTATCAGTCTAGTATTAGAATGGCACCGTATGAGGCTCTATATGGTCGTAAATGTAGAACCCCATTGTATTGGACAGAGTTAAGTGAGAGAAAGATACACGGAGTCGACTTGATCCAGGAAATCGAAGAAGAGGGGAAGATAATTAGGGATAGTTTGAAAGTGGCCTTGGACCGTCAAAAGTCTTATGCCGATTTAAAGCAGAAAGAGATAGAATTTTAGGTTGGTGATAAAGTATTCTTGAAAGTGTCACATTGGAAGAAAATTCTCCAATTCGACCGAAAAGGAAAACTAAGTCCACAGTTTATCGGGCCATACGAGATCAATGAAAGAGTCGGGCTTGTTGCATATCGGTTAGCATTACCACTGGAGATTGGTAAAATTCATAATGTGTTTCATGTATCTATGCTACAATGATATCGATCGGATCCTTCACACGTTATTACTCCAAAAAAGTTGAGATTCAGCCTAATATGACTTACAATGAGAAACCGATTAAGATATTAACTTATGAGACAAAAAACCTGAGAAATAAAAAGGTGGCCTTGGTAAAAGTCCTCTGGAAATGGCATGGATTAGAGGAAGGTACGTGGGAGCCTGAGGATACCATGAGGAAGCAATATCCTAACCTCTTTTCTGGTAAGAATTTTTTAGGACGAAAATTTCTAAAGGGGGAGAGTTGTAACAACCCAATTTTGTTGAGGTCAGAGCAATGGTTTCGGGACCACAAATTCGAATTAAAAATAAAAATTATTTTATTTTATTTTATGGTTGGCATCATGATAGGAAGGTCACATGAAAATTTTGATACGAAAATTTTATCGATTGTGTGGTTAATTAGTTAAAGGGCTAAATTGCTTAAAATGCAAAAGTTAGATTCTAGTAGCTATAGCTATCAAATAGCTATAGAATTCAAAACTTAAGGTCCTTATATGGTAATTATACCATTTAAGGGTATTTAGTAGATATTTTAATGACTCATCCATGGAAAAATTAGAAAAGGCAAGGGATTAAATTAGAAATCACTAAAATTAAAAGATGATAATTAAATAAAAAGAAATATTCATCTAATTTCATATCATCTTCCCCAAAATTTCCATGGAAACTCTAGGAGAGAGGAATACAACTTACCAAGCTTGAAAAGGTATGAAATCAAGTCCCGTTTTTAACGATTTTTATATTTTTTAAACTGGGATAGTCTAATCTCTCTATTTAGGGGATTAATTTGAAAATTTATCATGGTATGAAATTTGGGTCATTGATGAATATGCTAAAAATTAGAAATCTATGGTAGAAAATGAAAGTTTGTTCATAGATAAACAACTTTTACAAAGTAATTTTTTTATGAAAACTTGATTTAGGGACTAAAATGAAAAATGGTAAAAACCCATGGAAAATTCTAAAATTTGTGAAAAATTGTGTGCTGTAAATGTTGTTTATAAATTTTGGCTAGGCTTGGAAAGAGGGTTAAATTTCATGAATTTCATGAATCTCATTATCCAAGCCTAGGGACGAAATCAGAATTTTTGAAAAGGATAGGGGCAAAATGGTAATTTTGCCTAGGATGCAATAGAATCCAAATGTATATGAAATGTGATTGATTAATAGTAAAATTTATCCATATAGATCCGGAAAGACCAACTACGGAACTAGATCGAGGAAAACAAAAGGTTTCGAATTAGTTGAAATTCGAAAATGAACCATTTTCAAGGTAAGTTCGTGTAACTTAACTATGTATGTTAAATGCTTGAATTTAACTGTATGATTGTGTTGAAGTGAATGAGATAACATACATTATGAAATAATCATTAGTTGTGAAATGTGAAAAAATTGCCATATTTCGATTGAACGTTGAAATTTGATGGATTAAGGGGATATGCTTGAACGAGAATAATATTCCACAAGTTGTAAAAAGGATTTAGCCCAGACGGGTAATCCTGACATAAGCCGCTCGAGCCTATGCTATAGATTGGATTTAGCCTGGACGGACAATCCAAATTAAGCTCTTTAGAGCATATGCCCTAAAAATGATTTAGCCTGGACTGGTAATCCTATAACATAACAAGTGGCTCGAGAGTGTGCTTGTTAAGTTTGTGCCCAAAGGGGTATTCTTGAGTATAATAACCGGAAGTCCATCGACATTTCAATAGTTCAATGGAAAAAGGAATCTTGAATCAAGGAAAGGTGAAAATTTTTTGGAACTTGTAATGTGATGAGCTCATCTAAGTTTACTTGGTATTCATATGAGATTATGTGGCTAACTTGTTTGAATAAGTGTATGTGTTTAGGTAAATTACCCAAAATTCATGGAACATATATTTATGTTTGCTTGTGTTAATAAATAAGACCGGTAAGTTTTTTTCTGTTATATGGACTTACTAAGCATAAAATGCTTACTCCGTTTATTTTTCCTGTCTTATAGTGCTCAAAGCTCGCGAAAGCTGGAAGTCAGTCGGAGTAGTCATCACACTATCCACTATCCCATTTTGGAATAAATAGAAAACTTGTTTTGGTATAATGGCATGTATAAGATTAAATGGCCAATTATGGTTGATGATGATGTTTCTAATCTAGCCATTGGAATGGCTAGTAATGGTTGTTTGATATACTTGTAATGTCATGCTATACTAGCTTTATATATATATTTACTGGTTGTTTTTAGTAAGTCTAATACATGGATTAAACCAAGATAAAATTTTGAACATGTATGCATGTAGTGGTATATATTGTAAATGATCAAATTTGCTTGAGATGGATGCTTAGAATGGTTGGGTTGTATTTGGTATGTTTATTGCAAGAACATGGTAAATTTGGGTGACACATGAGGCTAGGAAATGGCCTATTTTTGTCCACAAAGGCAGGCACATGGGCGTGTGTCTTGGTCGTGTGTGACACACGGCCTGTCCTATGGGCATGTGGTCCGACCGTGTGTCCCTTGCATCATAAAAATGAGAAACAAAATGCTTAGAATTGGGCACACGGGCAAAGACACGGGCTTGTGTCTCAGCCGTGTGGTTGACACGACCTTAAACACAGGCGTGTTACACGGCAATGTGAAAACTGCACCTAAATTTCAAAAATAAAAATTTGTCACACTGCCTAGCACTCGGGCCTGTGACTTGGCCGTGTGACTTCAATTTCTTCATGCTTTAAAAGTCAAAAAGTTACACAGGTTAGGGACACGAGCGCAGGTAGTACACGGTCTGACCACACGAGCGTGTCCCTAGACCACACGGGCGTGTGAGCCCTGTACCTAGGAAAAATTTTGAAATTTCACAAAAAATTCCCTGAGTTCCCGGTTTAGTCCTAATTTGACTTCAATTCTTGTTTTGGGCCTTGAAGGTCCATATTTGGGACTATACGTATGATCTCGGATAATGAATAGTAATTTACGTAAATTAATTGAAAAATGATTTGAATATTTAGGAAATACTCTGAAACCCTGTTCCGACGATGGATACGGGTTAGGGGTGTTACACAATTTAACTCATATTCATATTTTTCCAAAATTACAATTTTGCCCCCATACTTTTGATTTCTTTACAAATTAATACTTAGGCTCGTAAAATGAAATTCATGCAATTTCATCCTAACCCAAGCCTAGCTGAATACTTTACAAGCTTATAGCAGCCCACACATTTCATTAATTTACAAACTCCACCATGAATATTTTACATTTTTTAATTTAACCCCTAATTGACAAATTTATCAAAAATCGCTTAACAAAAGTTATTTATCTAACAACAAGGATTCATTTTCTTCCATTAAACATCACAAATAACTAAAATGCATTAATGGTAAAACCCTAGACATTCAACAGTTTTGCAAATTTGTCCCTAGGCTAGCTAGATTAAGCTAAAACGATCCTGAAAACATAGAAATCATTAAAAACGAGAAAAAAATCACTTACATGCAAGGATACTATGGCGAACCTTCAAAAGCACAACAATGGAGTTTTTCCTTCTTTATTTTCGGTTGAAGGTGAGTTAGAAAGATGATACATTTGTCTTTCATTTTAGTTTAATTTCATTTATTTACTAATTTACGTATTTAACCTTGATAAAAACTTTTAAAACCATGACATAAGTGTCCATTTTTGTCCACTAATAATGTTAACGGTCCAATTACCACTTAAGTCCACCCACATTCAAAATTCATAGCAATTTGACATTTTTTACTTATAGAACTCAAATTTTACACCTTATGCAATTCAGTCCTTTTTTTCAAATTTAGCATGCAAACGATAAAATTTCTTAACGAAATTTATATATGACACTATTAACATGGTTTAGACCTTAAAATATTAATAAAATTATTATTTTATGTCAGATTTGTGGTCCCAAAACTATTATTTTGATTTCACTAAAAACGGGCATTTATAAACCTTTAGGACGTTGTCAAGGAGATTTACGTCTTTGCTCAAGTTCATGCATTATAAATTTATAGTAAATAAAGGGTTCGATAATTATGATTGTTCCTTATTTACCTCAAAAAGGTAGAGATGGTCCGAGCGATCGAGGCAAATGACCAATTGAGTAAATTCTATCCTGAAGGTTCTGGTGAGCTTCTTTTGCTCCCTTTAGGTTTTAAAACTCCATGATATGGAGTAATGTAAGGTAAGTTTTCTCTACTAAATATATATTTCAATGTGTTTTGTATTAATGAGCCAATATTGTGTGTACATGGCCATGGTCACGGTTAATGCCCACCTTGTGTGCTAGCCCTGTAACACCCCTCACCCATATTCAACACTGAAATAGGGTTTCAAAGCATTACCAAACTTACAATACATATAAACATACTTTTCTCATACATTCATTCATTTCATACAATCATGATTCAAATCCAATCTATTTATTCTATATACGAGCCTACGAGTCCTTAAACATGCTTTAGGAATGATTTGTAACTAAACTAATAACTTATGAAAGTTTTACGAAACTTTAAAAAATTTCTCAAAATAAAAAACACACGCCAGTGTGGCTACGCCGTGTGTCTCACACGGCCACTAGACACGCCCGTCTACAGGTCATGTGGACATTCAAAATGGAAACACATGGCCGTGTTCTAGCCCATGTATGATCCCATTTAATTCTCTAACTTGGGTCACACGGCCAACACACACGCTTGTGTGGCTAGCCCATGTGCCCTAAAAATGGCCATACACATCGGTGTGCCAAGCCGTGTTCTAGGTCATGCCAAACCTGTACGGTAAACTGACTTATGCCACACGGCCAAGTCACACGCCCATGTGTAAGGTCGTGCAGAGCATACTGACTTGTTTTCAAATTCAACACTAAGGGTGCAACAACCCGATTTAGGGCCTAGTTGAAACAGTGGTCTTGGGACCACAAATCGGAAGTGAAAAAAATTATTTTATTATTTTTATGAGGTTATAGCATGATTTTATTATTGCATGAAAAATTTGGTGAGCTAATTTTAATGTTTTCTAACCCAATTTCGAAAAATGACTAAATCGTATAAAAGGCAAAAGATGCATTTTAGTACCCAAATGAGTTATATAGCTAAAGAACTTAAATTGAGGGCTTTTAAAGGGAAATTACACCCTTTTTATTAGTGTTGGCCGGCCATGTGATGGGTTATAAGTAAATAGTCAAAGTATTAGGTGGATGATGTCATGATTTGGTGATAAAATAATGCCTAAAAGCCTAGCTATCATTTCTTTCTTCTCCATCTCTCCTCTCCGATGAAAATATCAGCAAAAATGGGGTTTTGAAGGCTGAAAATTTTCAGCAACTAAATGCCCTCACAAGTAAGTGATTCACATAACCTTTGTTGATGATTTTTGCATTTTTGAGACCCTTAAAGCATGAGTTTTCAAATAAGGGTGATATCTTGCAAAATGATCAAGAATTTAGAGTGTTTCCATGAAAGGATTTGTGATGTTTATTGATTTTTATGTAGGAATATGAGTCTTAGTTGTGTTATAAACAACTTTTGTAAAAGGTGTTAGCATGAAAACACCTAAAGGGGTTATTTTGCATAAGTTGTAAAATAGTTAATAAGTACGTGAAATAGTGATTATTTGAAGTTACTATAATAGAAAAAATAGTTTGGTTAGGCCTAAGATACAACAAAATTCGTTGAAAATTGATTTTCAAGCATAGGGGTAAAATGGTCATTTTGCCAAAATCTAGGGGCAAAATGGTCATTTTACCAAAGATGTAAATTTATGATTGCTTAATCCTAATTAGTGACTGAATGAGTGCATATTTTCATTATAGGTCAAGAATTACCAAATTCGAACCTAGATCGGGGGAAGGCCAAGCAAACCGACTAAACCGAATAGCCAAGTACTTTTTGTAAACCAAGGCAAGTTATATGTAAATGATACAACTACAATATTAATACGTGTTTTCATATCACCATCGAATTGATATTGTACGAGTTGTCAAGTTATGAATTGAGAATGCCTAGTAATAATTGAGATAATAGAAATATCCCGTTGAAACATAAGAATACGAACTGGATATTCGTGCCAAGGCATTGGGTGATTTGTGCGCCAGTGTAAGTCATGTCTGGGACATGCTTCGGCCACATTATGAGAGCCAGTGTAAAACCATGTCTGGGACATGGCATCGGCATCCAGACGAGGGCTAGTGTAAGACATGTCTAGGACATGCATCAGCCATACTATGATAGCCAGTGTAAGACCATGTCTGGGACATGGCACTGGCACAGAGATGAGTGCCAGTGTAAGACATGTCTGGGACATGCATTAGCCTCGACAGAGGTAGCCAGTGTAAGACGTGTCTAGGACACGCATCGGCTAAGAGTTGTGCTAGTGTAAGACATGTCTGGGACATGCATCAGCACGCGTATATGAGAGCCAGTGTAAGACCATGTCTGGGACATGGCATCGGCAATATATCCCATGTTGAAGGTTCATAGAATATCCAGTAGTATTCCAAACATTTCAATGATGAGAGTTGTAGATCAATTTCGATAAAGAAAGAATAATCATGTTGTGAGTGGTACAGGTACCTACATGGTAAGCATGAGTAACGAGCTTAATTTAGAGAATGTGACTTGAGTAGATGATAATGAGTAAGTTAAATTATGTTTACCTTTGAGCTATAAGTATGATGACTAATGGTGAGATTGTTGTTGTATATTTATTTATATGCAACTTACTAAGCTTTATGCTTACCCTCTTTCCTTTCCCTCTTCTTTTAGTGTTATCAAGCTAACTTAAAGATCACTTAAAGTCAGAGATATTGATCACACTATCGGCCGCAATACCCGGTATAGTTGGATTTATATTTTTGGTGGTGCCATGTATAGGGCTAGACTAGGATGTTGTATAAAGAGAATGATTCATGTATTTTGGCTTAAGTCAAAGACCCTTCATTTTGTAATCAAGCCTGAAATAATGGCTATTATTCATTTTGATGAATGCATATAATGTTCTTTCTATGGATGAATTAGTGCCCTTTGTGATGGGATTTATATATTGAAATGATCTTGTGTAGGTTATGCAAAATGGTGACAAAAAGGATTGGGAAATAGCCTAGTTTGTCCACACAGGTAAGACAAATGAGCGTGTGTCTAGGCAGTGTGTGACACACGGTTCACACCCATGGGTGTGTGCTATGGCCGTGCATCCCCTGCACTTAAATTTTTAAAGTCATTTTAGCACATGGTAGGCCACACGGGCGTGTGCCCAGGCCGTGTCACAAAGTCAGTATGCATGCTTGTAGCACACGAACAAGAGACACGACCGTGTGAAGGACACGGTTATAGGGCACGGGTGTGTTTGTGGGCCGTGTGCTTTTGGCAGAATGCTTATGATTTCAGACAAGGGATCGGGACACGGGAGTGTCCCTGGCACACGATCGTGTGTTCTATACCCACAAGGGCGTGTGGAGTCTTAATGCACAAAATTTTCAAAGTTTTCTTGAGGTCTCGATTGGGTTGAAAACAACCCTAGACTTATGATTGGGCCTCGTAAGCCCATATATGAGTTAGTTGCTTGTGAAAAGAGAAGCTTTTAAATTGTTTGAAATTTCACAGCCCAGTTTTATACAGTTGGTTGAATTTAAGTCAGGTTGCACCATGAACCCTATCCTAGCGTCGGATACGGGTGAGCAGTGTTACAAGGGGACACACGTTCGTGTAACATAACTATGTGTCACACACAGCTGAGATACATGCCCATGTGGACAAAATTTACCAAGCCATTTTGCCACCCATTTTGGTCATACCTAAACAAGCTCAAATGATACCATTTTATAGAACAAATATGCATCCAAATACCATCAACCAATGTTCAAAACACAATCATTCTTTTCCTTTAATACAATTTACAAATATGTTATAATTTGACATCTAAATTAATACCTAATTCACATATTCTGTAACAACCCTCACCCATACCCGATGCTAGGATAGGGTTCGTGGTTCTACCTGACTCAAACTCAACCAACTGTATAAAACTGGGCTGTGAAATTTCAAACAATTTAAAAACTTCCCTTTTCACAAGTAACTATCTCGGATATGGGCTTAAGAGGCCCAATCATAAATCCAGGGTCGTTTGCAATCCAACCGAGACCTCATGAAAACTTAGAAAATTTTTGTGCATTAAGACTCCACATGCCCGTGTGGGTATAGATCACAAGACCGTCTGCCAGGGACACGCCCATGTCCCGAACCCGTGTCTGAAGTCATAAGCATTCTGCCAAAACCATACAGCCCACGAACACACCCGTGCCCTATAACCGTGTCCTTCACACGGCTGATACACACGGCCGTGTTTCTTGTCCGTGTGCTACAGGCATGCATACTAACTTTATGACACGGCCTGGGCACATGCCCGTGTGGCCTACTCGTGTGCTAAAATGACTTTAAAAATTTAAATGCAGGGGACGCACGGCCATAACACATGCCCATGGTTATGAACCATGTGTCACACACGGCTAGACACACGCCCGTGTGTCTTACCCGTGTGGACAATCTAGGCTATTTCCCAAGCCCTTTTGTCACCCATTATATGCATCTATAGAAAGAACATTATATGCATTCATCAAAATGGATAATAGCCATTATTCTAGGCTTGATTACAAAATGAAGGGCCTTTGACTTAAGCCAAAATACATGAATCATTCTTTTACTACAACCTCCTAGTCTAGACCTATACATGCCACCATCAAAAATATAAATCCAACTATACCGGTTATTGCAGCCGATAGTGTGATTGATATCTCTGACTTTAAGGGATCTTTAAGTTAGCTTGATAACACTAAAAGAAGAGGGAAAGGAAATAGGGTAAGCATAAAGCTTAGTAAGTTGCATATAAATAAATGTACAACAATAATCCCACCCTTAGTCATCATACTTATAGCTCAAAGGTAAACATAATTTAACTTAGTCATTATCATCTACTCGAGTCACATTCTCTAAATTAAGCTCGTTACTCATGCTTACCATATAGGTACTTATACCACTCACAACATGATTATTCTTTCTTTATCAAAATTAATCTATAACTCTCATCATTGAAACGTTTGGAATACTACTGGATATTCTATGAACCTTCAACATGGGATATATTGCCGATGTCATGTCCCAGACATGGTCTTCCACTGGCTCTCATATACGTGCGCTGATGCATGTCTAAGACATGTCTTACACTAGCACAACTCTTAGTCGATGCGTGTCCCAGACACATCTTACACTGGCTATCTCTGTCAAGGCTGATGCATGTCCCAGACATGTCTTACACTGGCACTCATCTCTGTGCTGATGCCATGTCCCAGACATGGTCTTACACTGGCTATCATAGTATAGATGATGCATGTCCTAGACATGGTCTTACACTGGCTCTCATAATGTGACAGAAGCATGTCCTAGACATGTCTTACACTGGCGCACAAATCACCCAATGCCTTGGCACGAATATCCAGTTCGTATTCTAATGTTTCAACAGGATATTTCTATTATCTCAATTATTACCAGGTATTCTCCATTCATAACTTGACAACTCATACAATATCAATTCAATGGCGATATGAATACAAGTATTAACAGTGTAGTTGTATCATTTACATAAAACTTACCTCGGTTCATAAAAAGTACTTGACTATTCGGTTTAGTCAGTTTGCTTGCCCTTCCCCTGATCTAGGTTGAGATTTGGTAATTCTTGATCTATAATGACAATATTCACTCATTTAGTCACTAATTAGGATTAAGCAATCATAAATTTACATCTTTGGTAAAATGACCATTTTGCCCCTAGACTTTGGCAAAATGACCGTTTTACCCCTATGCCCGAAAATCGATTTTAATTGAATTTTGTTGTATTTTAGGCCTAACTAAACTATTTTTGGTATTATAGAAACTTCAAATAATCACTATTTCACATACTTATTAACTATTTTACAACTTATGCAAAATAGCCCCTTTAGGTGTTTTCATGCTAACACCTTTTACAAAAGTTGTTTATAACACAACTAGGACTCATATTCCTCCATAAAAACTCAATAAACATCACAAATCCTTTCATGGCAACACTCTAAACTCTTGACCATTTTTCAAGATATCACCCTCATTTGAAAACTCATGCTTCAAGGGTCTCAAAAATGTAAAAATCATCAACAAAGGGTGTGGGAATCACTTACTTGTGAGGGCTTTTAGTTGCTGAAAATTTTCAGCCTTCAAAACTCCACTTTTGCTGATATTTTTGGTGGAGAAGAGAGATGGGGAAGAAAGAAATGATAGCTCGGCTTTTAGGCATTATTTTATCACTAAATCATGACATCATCCACCTAATCCTTTGACTATTTGCTTAAAACCCATCACATGGCCGGCCAACACTAATAAAAAGGGTGTAATTTCCCTTTAAAAGCCCTCAATTTAAGTTCTTTAGCTATTTAACTCATTTGGGTACTAAAATGCAACTTTTTCCTTTTTTGTGATTTAGTCCTTTTTCGAAATTGGGCTAGAAAACATTAAAATTAGCTTACCAAATTTTTCATGCACTAATAAAATCATACTATAACCTCATAAAAATAATAAAATAATTTTTTTCTAACTTTGGATTTGTGGTATCGAGACCACTGTTACTAGGCCCTAATTCGACTGTTTCATATTCAATTCAATCAACTAAACCATTCCATACATACATTATCAAGCACCGAGTCACAAGCACATAACTTCCCAAATTATCAACTTTAATCACACAATATTAGTCAATTACCCAACTTAAAATTGAACCATTTGCACATATATAAATATCATCAAGTTCATCATCTTATGCCAACTCAAATGGCTAATTACATGTCCATCAAACATACCAAAATGACAAAAGCCTATACATGCCATATACCATATTTACACAACTCAAAAGTACCAAATAGATGTCCAATAGTGTGATGAAGTCTCTAACGATCCATAGATCCGATCTAGCTTCGTAAAACCATAAAACATCAAAAATTAAACAAAGTAAGGTATAAAGATTAGTAAGTTCGTATGTAAATATGAAATAATCACAACATTCATTAACATTTCAAAATGGATAATGTAACACCTTAAACCCGTCCTAGACGTTATGGCCGATTCTGGCGATGTCACATTAAAGTGTTTTTCGTAATGTATGATATCGTTGAAAAACTCATTCTCTATTTAACCTCTTTGTGAGATCTTAAAGATGATGTTAAGACGTGTCGTTCATTTTCAAAATGTGAGTCATTTTTCAAAAATTTAATCATATTAAAATGTCATTAATTTTTAAAACGTTTGCGGAAGCTCTTAAAACAGGTTGCGTATTCGTGGTATCATTGAAAAATATTTATCTTTTTGAAAACCCGCGTCTTTTCCTACTGCTAGTAGTTATAAATCAAAACAAATAAAAATCCCAAATTAAAAACTAAAATCCAAAGAGGCCTTATTACAATAAAAATACCCCAACTAATAATACTTACAATCAAAATCAAATGTGAAAATAATAGCAGTTGTGTGGCCACCTCTGAGCCCAACGCTGCACCAATCCACTTAAGTGTGGGAATTACCTGCGCAGATAAATAGAAGGGTGAGTTTACAAAAACTTAGTGTGTAATCCCATATTCAACAACCATAAAGTGAGCAAATACAGTCTGGGCCTAAGCCCATTTCAGTAATTTTTCAGTTTTAGTTAGGGCCTTAGCCCATTACAATGTTAGTATCACTTTGGGCCTGAGCCTATCTCAGTGACAGTAACAGTACAGATATACAATCAAGAAATCCTACCCAACCAGCCTCTACACTCAATCTCCATCCAACCCTACACTCCATGTGGGGATATAATCAACCCACCAATCCCTACACTACAAGTAGTACCGGTTGCGACACTAAACAGTAGTTGCAGCAAAGCTGCCAGTATAGTACACTTCCTCCGATCATATTAAAACCAATCTCCATGTAACGCATCATGCAACATGTCATGTGATATTACAATATTATACATGGGCTCAATACAGATAAAAATGGCATGCTAAAATATAGTCATACATGAATATAGATCCACACATCACATAAGGTCATAACAATCTTTCGGTCAATTAAGGGTCTAGGTAAACTTACCGACCCAACAGTAAGTCCACAGTCGTCTCGGGCGACCCATGCAAACCTAACAGTCAAATAGTGAAAATAGGCTCACGGCCCATATTGCGGGCCCGTGGGCCTACATGCTCGTGTGGCCCACACAGCCCATAATGGCCTTAGCTGTGTGTATTACACATCCTGGCCCAATAATTTTTGCAAGTCCGTGTAGTTTACCCGTGTAGGGCCCATATACCCGTGGGGCTCACAAGGCCCAATATGGCCCAACCCATGAATTCGCACATGGTCAGCCTCGTCAATCATACGCCTATGTTTAGTCACACGGGCTACCACACAGGTAGCTACACGCCCGCGTGGTGTCGATTATACACACTTTTCGGTGTTTTGCCGATTTATGATTAGGGGCAGTGTTTTCACACACTTGGCTGCAAAAAGTGCACACACCACTCTTGAGCACTCCAACCTATATTCAATCATAACACACCATTAACCCCTTAACGATAGGGTTAAAATGAGCCCTTTTATAATACTTATCCAAAAGATAGATTGTCACTTGCCTTGATTGAAGAAATGTGGCTTAGCCCTCTTAAACCGCTGAAAAAAAATGATTACAAGCTCCTTGGCGATCATTTGCATTACAACCAAATTCTATTAACCATTTGTGCTCATACAAATAACTTGAACCAACGCATACCAAATTTACCAAAAAATAAAAAACCAAAAATAGAAGAAAGAGGCAATCAGCCTACACCCAAGAATGTAAGCCAAAGCACCCGAGTTGAACACGTGATAACAGAGGACAAAGTTACCTTCGATCGAGTGAACAGAGAGGAAGAGATTCAGCAATGAATGAGAGGAAGAGATGGATGGAGAAAAGGGTAGAGTTCGGCTGTAAGAAAAGAAGGTATTCGGCCACAACAAAATAAGATAAAGAGAAGGGAAATTGCTAAAAGCCTACAGAACTGAGAGAGGGGGAAGAATGAGTATTCAGCCAAAGCAAAAAAATAGAGAGAATAACTGTTAGAGGAGAGACAATTGATTAGCAAGAGCACTCGAGGGAAGTGCAAACTCAGATTAAACAAAAAAAACAAAAAAAAAAGAAAAGATACTCGAATGACCTATAGCAATATTTGACCTGAAGAAGAGAGAAAAACAATCACAAGAACCGAAAATGGAGAGAAAATGCCCACTAAAGCCAAAATCCTCAAAGGCAAGAGTTCACATTCGGCCCCAACACTCCCACTCCTTTCAAATTGCCATAATTTCCTCCCTAAATCACTCAAAACCTTCCCCAAAACAAAACTTTTTGCACAAGCCAAGGCTTGAACCCAAGACTTCTCAGACTCTTCCTAGGACACTTAACCACTGAAGCAGACATGTATTTGTGTAACACAAACGTACAAAAAAATAAATATTAAAGATTTTTGGGGCGTTACAACTCTACCCCCTAAAAGAAAATTTTGGCCTCGAAATTTTACCTGATCAGAACAGATGAGGGTATTGTTGTCGCATCCCCTCCTCAGGTTCCTACGTGGCCTCCTTAGAGCTGTGGTTACGCCAAAGAACCTTAACTAGTGAGATAGACTTCCTCTTTCAAACCTTTACATCACGATCCAATATTTGAACCCGCTCCTCCTCAAAAGTCAAATCTGGCCTAACTTCAACCTCCTCAATCGAAATAACATGCGTGGGATCAGAGTGGTGGCTCCTCAGCATAGTGTCGTAGAACACATCATGAATTCGGTCTAACTCTGGAGGTAACTCTAACTGATAGGCAACCAATCGTACACTTTTAAGTATGCGGTAAGGCCCAATAAACCTAGAGCTCAACTTGCCCTTACGTCCAAACCTCAGTACCTTCTTCCATGGCGAGACCTTGAGAAAAACGAAGTTCCCCACAGAATACTCAATCTTTTCACGCTTCATATCTGCATATGACTTCTATCTGTCTGATGTTGTCTTCAATCGATGCCAAATTAGTCTAACTTTATCCTCGAATCAGAAACTAATTCAGGGCCCAGAACATGCCGCTTACCCAACTCATTCCAACACGAAGGAGTTCGACACGTACGACCATATAATGCCTCGTAAGGTTCCATTTGTATGCTAGACTAATAGCTATTGTTATAAGTAAACTCTGCCAGTGGCAAGTAATCCTCCCAATTGCCTCAGAAATCAATCACGCAACTCTTTGACATGTCCTCCAGTATTTGAATCACCCTCTCTGATTGACCATCTGTTTGAGGATGGAATGCAGTACTGAAGTCTAACCTTGTACCTAAAGCTTCATGTAACTTCTTCTAGAAATGAGATATGAAGCGAAGATCCCTATCAAATATTATAGAGACAGGTTCCCATGCAATCTCACTATCTAAGACACATAAAGTTTAGCCAGCTTCTACAGAGAGTAATCAGTATGAACTGGTATGAAACAGGCAGATTTTGTCAACCAATCCACAATGACCCATGCTAAATCCTTCTCAGGAGGCATTAGGGGCAGCCCACTAACAAAGTCTATAGTCACTCTCTACCACTTCCAAAGTGGAACTTTAACTGGCTGAAGCAACCCTGAAGGTGACTGATGTTCAGGCTTAACCTGCTAGCAAGTCAGACATTTGCCCACGAAGTTAGTAACTTCACGTTTAAGACCCGGCCACCAATATAACTCACGAAGGTCTTAGTACATCTTATTTCCACCAGGATGCATAGCATAAGGGCTACTATGCACTTCACGTAGTATAAACCGCCTTAAGTCAGTATCTTTCGGTACATAGATTCTCCCACGGAAACAGAGCACCACTTCGTTATTCAGTCCAAAATTCACAGTATCCTTACTCTCAACCTGCTAGAAATGAAAACCCAATGACTCGTTTTCCAAATATTTACCCTTAATCTGCTCAATCCACGTCAGTTTAACTTGAAGCTCAGCCAATAAGCTACCATCATCAAATAAAATGAGGCAAGAAAACATCGCCCTCGGATCAGTCATAGCTCTATGACTCAGTGCGTCTGCCACCATATTGGCCTTCCTAGGATGGTATTCGATCGTACAGTCATAGTCTTTAAGCAGCTCAATTCATCTACGCTACCTAAGATTTAGCTCCTTCTGAGTGAAGAGATATTTGAGGCTCTTGTGATCAGTGTAAATGATACAGTTCTCATCGTACAGTAATGCCTCCAAATTTTTAGTGCGAATACCATTGCAGCCAACTCCAAATCGTTCGTCGGATAATTTGCCTCATCAGTCTTAAGCTGACAGGAGGCATATGCAACCACCTTACCCTCTTGCATCAACACATCCCAAACCAACATGTGATGCATCACTATAGACAGTGAACTCTTTCCCAGACTCTGGCCATATCAAGACAAGGGCCTCTGTCAGAACTTTCCTGTGCTTCTCGAAGCTCTCCTGCTGCACATCAGTCTAGTTAAACGGCCCCCTTTACTTAACAGCTTAGTTAAAGGTGCTAGGATCAGATAAAATCCCTCTACAAATCATCAATAATACCCTGCCAATCCCAAAAAATTGTGGATCTCAAATACAATTTTAGGTGACTTCTAATCCAAAACGACCTCAATCTTTCGAGGATCATCCGTAATCCCTTCAGTAGATACCATATGGCCCTGAAATGTTACCTTTCGTAACCAGAACTCACATTTACTGAACTTGGCGTACAGTTGTTTCTCCTTTAGAATTTGCAGAACCACTCGGAGATGTTCATCATGTTCATCCTCAGTCCTCAAATACACCAGAATGTCATCAATTAAAACCACTATGAATCGATCCAGAAAGGGCTAGAAAACTCTGTTCATCAGATCCATAAAAGCCGTTGGTGCATTCGTCAGTCCAAACGGCATCATTAGAAACTCGTAATGACCATTGTCTTGTTTACATCAGTCTCTTTAATCCTCAGTTGATGGTACCACGATCAGAGATCAATCTTAGAGAAAATCGAAGCTCCTCGAAATTGGTTGAACAGATCATCTATCCTCGGTAGGGGGTACTTATTCTTAATGGTCAATTTATTCAATTACCGATAATCAATGCACATACGCATAGATCCATCCTTCTCTTTCACAAACAAAACTGGTGCTCCCCATGGAGACACACTAGGCCTGATGAACCCACGATCCAACAACTCTTGAACCCGTGCTTTAAGCTCCAAAAGCTCCTACGGCGCCATTCTATAAGGGGTGATGGACACCGGAACTGTACCAGGCAGGAGCTCAATCCCAAACTCAACTTCACGATTTGGAGGTAACCCAAGTAGCTTATCAAGTAAGACATCTGGAAAGTCTTTAACTATTCTGATATCTTTAACAAAAGAAACCCCAGAATCTGAAACACTAATGTAGGCCAGGTACGCCTCACAACCCTTACGAACCAACTTCTCGGCCCCTAATGCAGAAATCACATTCGACAAGTAATTCTAACATTCTCTAACTAAAAATACCTCGTTATCCTCCACAGTTCTCAATACCATCCGTTTAGTAGCACAATCCCAGCTCACTCGATGTTTCACCACCCAGTCCATTCCCAACATTAAATCAAATTCTCCAAAAGGAAGTTCCATCAAATCTGCCAAAAAGATAACCCCTTGAACCTCTAAAAGAACATCTCTGAACAGTTTATTTACCCTCACCGACTGCCCCAAAGAACTCAGCATAGTAACCCCACTAGTAGTGCTCTCAACCAAGATACCCAAAGTCTGGGACATAGTAAAAGCTATGTAGGAATGAGTAAATCCTATATCTATCAGTGCAGTATAAAGTACATTATAGGTAAAGAACATACCCGTGATAACATCCAAAGCTTCTTCATCCTCTCGACGACGTGCAACATAAACCAAAGCTGGCTGCCTCGCCTCAGTATGCCCAGCACCTTTGCCTGGTGCCCTTTAACCATGGCCCAAACCATTACTGCCTCTGACCTGACCACGACCTCTCGGTGGCTACTGAACACCCTTTAGTGGCTGTACAGTACCCAAGCCTTGAGCTTGCATCTGATCGGACCTCCATGGACACTATCTGATACAGTGCTCCAATGATCTGCATCTCAAATAAGCCCCAATCCTTTTCCAGCACTAACCCTGATGGCGTCTCCCACAATCAGCATAGGGCTGTAGCCTAGCAGTAGTAATAGGGGCCCCAACTCTGACCGGCCCATCAACTCTGGCCTTTTTAATAGGCCTCAGTGAGGACCTTGAGGGCTCTGAATCCCTCTTGTTCCTACCTTTCTCTTTCTCACGGTTCTATCGTTCAATGCGCTTCACTTCCTTCGTGATCTATCCCTGAGGCCATCCTTGAAACGAACACACGCTCGTACTCAGTCACCACTATCCCTCGTGCATAGCGGCTTAATCGCAAAAATTTATCATCACATTCAGCCACTAATTTATCTCCGAGTTAGATTCAAAAACTCTCTCCTCCGGGCATCCACATAACTAGCACCCATATACTTTCCTTGAAAAGTAGTCTTAAAAAATTACTAGGTCAATCAGTCAGACTGAGTGCCCCCTTTAACCGTAAGCCATCACTGGTAAGCCTCACCTCTCAACAGTGACACTGCACCTTTTAGTTTCTGCTCGGGGGTGCAGTCGAGATCGTCCATGATCCTCTTTGTGGCCTCAGTCCAATATTCAGCCACATTAAGGGCAACTCCAGCAACACCCTTAAAAATTTTAGCTCTATTAGACCAGAGTCATTCCGTAACCGACCCTCGGCCTACAACAACAGTATTTGGCCCAGTGACCCTCTCCAAAATCTTTAACATGGCTTGGGACAGCGCATCATCCCTAGTTGCACGATCATGAGACCCAGTCTCAGTCTCAGGTTAAACTGGTGTGATAAACCATAATTTATACAGATTTTTACCTCATGTTTAACGTATTTTATGGATGATTTCCTATTAAATTGGTGAATTTGATGCTCCTAATGCTTTAATTTCATGTTTTATACTTAGAAGAGCATAAGAGAGTGAAAGGAACGAGAAACGAGCCAAAATTGGAGAAAATGGTCCAAAGTACGAAATCAACATGGCCTGGACCTCCTCACACGGGCAGACCACACGGCTGTGTCAATTTGGCAGGCTCAATCACGGCCTGAAGTAATTACACACGGGCGTGTTACATGGGCGTGTCCCTGCCGAGCCCAAGTTGAGTCCAATTTAGAAAAGGCTAATTTTGAGGGCTCTTAGGCATTCCAAAGCCTATAAATACACCCTAGAGGAGGAAAAAAAGGGGGGCACAGAATAGGGAGTAAGGAATTACTCCAACGAATCTGATGGATCCATCTCGGAAATCGGATTCACCATCAAGACTGAAGATCTCCCCTCAATTTCCCTTTTAGAAGTTTTGGGTTTTCTTTATGTTTTGTATTCTTTATTATTCTAAGATGTTTTCTTATTTAGTTATGAACTAAAACCCCTAAATACCTAAGGGGAATGAAACCTAAGACGAATCTTGTTATTATTTTCTAAATTGTATGATAAATATTTAACTTGTTCTTAATTATGTCTTCTTAATTCTTGTTTTGATATCCTAGGATACTAATTCAAGATAAGCTCTTATTCAGAGGAGGAATAGACCTTGTCTAAGAGTACATTTGTCATAACTAAGCGGAGTTGATTGTGAGCCTAGACATAGGGTGGCAAGATTTTGCCGGATTAGGGTGAAACCTAATAAGGGGATCCATAGATCGATTTAATGCAACCCTAGGGTGTTAATTAGAGAAAGGTCTCAATTATTAAATCTAGGGATTAGACGTATTAGTCTTGAATAGGGATAATAACATAACTTAGGGATCTCTACGGAACAAATTAAATGAATAAATCGTCCGATTCAGAGCCAGGATAACAAGTACAGTGTAGGTAGATTTTTTCCTTAGGTATTGTCTTAATTCAATCGATTTTCCCAAAAGCAATTCCCCAATTCCATTCTCTGTGTATTCTTAGTTGAGATAATTAGCTAGTTAAAACAAAAACCTCTTTTTTCTTAGGCTAGATAATAAAAAGACAGTTATTACTAGTACTTTTAGTTCTTTTGGGTTCGACAATCCAGTCTTGCTAAAACTATACTACTGTTCGATAGGTACACTTTTCTACATCGCGATAATAGTTAGTTTCAAGAACAATTAATTATAAATATTTAAAACCTATCGCGAAATCACGCGATCAAGTTTTTGGCGCCGTTGTCGAAGAACTAAAATATTAGGAAGACTCAATTTTTATTACTTTAGCCATTTATTTTTCTTGCAATCTAATTTTATTTTTAATTTTATTCTAATTGACTAATTTTCTTTTTCTTTCTTCTAACAGGTTTTTATAGTTTATGACTAGAAGAAACCCGTCAGGACCATTACTTTTTGCTGAAGAAATCGATCGCACAGTCCGTAGAAACCAAAGAGAAGTAAGGCGAAGCCTAAGATACACAGAGAACGAGCAAGAAGATAATACTCAACCCCCAACCAAAGAGATGGTTGAAAACCAAGACAATCAGCTGCCTCATGCAATTGCTGTTAATCAAAACCCTGCTCCACGCACTATGTATGATTATGCTAAACCTTCTTTGACAGGAACCGAATCGAGCATAGTTAGACCTGCTGTAGCTGTAAATACTTTTGAATTAAAACCTAACACTATTCAAATGATAGAGCAATTTGTTCAGTTTGATGGTTTACAGGATGAAGATCCCAACACTCACTTAGCAAACTTTTTGGAACTATGCGATACATTTAAAATTAATGGCATCTTTTACGATGTCATTCGTCTTTAGTTATTCCCTTTTTCGTTGAGGAACAAAGCTAAACAGTGGTTGAACTCATTACCACGAGGGTAAATTACTACTTGGGAACAAATGGCTGAAAAATTTTTACTAAAATATTTTTCGCCGACTAAAACAGCTAAATTACGTAATGATATCTCTTCTTTTGTGCAGATGGATTTAGAAACACTCTACGATGCATGGAAGAGATACAAGGACCTTTTGAGAAGGTGCCCTCACCATGGGTTACTGCTTTGGCTCAGGTTCAAACATTCCATAATGTCCTGAATCCTTCGACTCGGTAAATGGTTGACACAGCAGCGAGCAGGACCATCAATAATAAAACACCGGAAGATGCCTAAGAGTTTGTAGTGGAGATGTCACTGAATAACTATCAGTGGCAAGTCATGAGGACAAAGCCAACGAAAACAGTCGGTGTTTATATCATCGATTCGGTCACCATGCTTTCTAATCAGGTAGAACTCTTGAATAAAAAGATTGATGGTTTTCTTAGTTCTTCATAGGTTCACCTAGTAATGCAGTGCGAAGCAAGTGGAGGTGGAACAAGCCATTTGGAATACCATAACGAGAAATTAAACTACATGGGTAATAATCTTCGACCTCAAAACAATCCATATAGTAATACTTACAATGCAGGTTGGAGGAACCACCCTAATTTCTCGTGGGGCAGTCAAGGAAGTCAAAGACCACAACCACCTCCGAGCTACCAAAAGCCACCCTATCAACAAGAAAAGAAGCCAAACCTTGAAGAGATGCTCACAAAGTTTATCTCGATGTCAGAAACCCATTTCCAGAACACCGAGACAACACTAAAAATCAACAAGTGTCGATCCAAGGGCTCGAAACTCAGATAGGCTAGCTTTCCAAACTAATCTCCGAACGACCACGAGGGAGCTTGCCAAGTAATACTGAAGCTAACCCAACAGAACAGCTCAACGATATTAACGTTCAAGATGAAGAAGGATTTGTTGAGCCTGAGCCAGAACCGAGGCAGGAACCTGTGGTAAGCAAAGGTTAAGGTGAGGTAGATCATAATAAAAACAAATTGGTGAATGTCGAATATAAACCTCGTGTGCCATACCCCAATGCGACATTGAAAGACCGCTCAGATGAATAATTTGGTAAATTCTTTAAACTCTTAAAAAAATTACATATTAACTTACCGTTTATTGAAGCTCTATCACAGATGCCAAACGTAATGAAATTTTTAAAGGAGCTTTTAGCAAATAAGCGGAAGATGGACGAGGCATCGCATGTGAAGCTAAACGTAGTTTGTTCAGCTATTTTTCAGAATAAACTACCCAAAAAACTTAAAGATCTAGGGAGTTATACAATTCCTTGCTTAATTGGTAGTTTAGATGTTGATAATGCATTAGCTGATTTGGGGGCTAGTATTAACGTCATGCCTTACAAAATGTTCAAACAATTAGGTCTCGGGAAACCCAAACAGACTAGGATGAGCATTCAATTAGCAGATAAAACTATAAGATTTCCTAGGGGTATTATTGAATATGTTTTAGTTAAAATCCATAAATTTATATTTCCCTTTGACTTCATTGTTCTAGACATAAAGGAGGATAACAACACTCCTTTAATTCTAGGAAGGCCCTTTTTAGCAACTGCTAAACCGATTATTGATGTTGGCACATGTGAACTAACACACCGTGTGGGAGACGAAACAATCACCCTCCTAGCTTGCAATTCCGGCAACACATTGGAAATTGAAGGTGATCGACTAAACCATTCTACTAAAACTAACAGTATGGTGCAACCTTCTTTGTAGGAAATGAGTCTGAAGAAAGTACATGAGTCATTCTCAAGCAATAGTATGGTGCAACCTATTCATGAAGATCGAAGGCTATAAATCGAGGAGCTAGATGAATGGCAGACGCATAAACTGAGAACACCTGACAAACCGAATCTACAACAGAACAAGCTCAATACCTTTCCAAATCAACTTAAGGTTGGAGATAGAGTCTTATTAGATGCCGCAGATCCCTACATTGTCGCTACCACACCAAATGAAGAAATTCCTCTTACGGTACTCAATATTTTCCCATTTGGTACGGTCGAGGTGAGTCATCCTAAGTTTGGCAGTTTTAAGGTAAACAACACCCGTTTAAAACCTTATTTTGTTGAGATTAATAGCAGGAATGAGGAGTATAAACTCCTCAAACCACCATGATCATTCAACAGAGAGGTAAATCGAGCTTAGACTATAAATAAGCACTTCTCAGGAGGCAACCCGAGCACTAACTGTATTAACTTCTTTAAAATTTAGTCTTCAACATCTAACTTACTAACAGAGCACTTGAATACAGGTTTTTCATAGGGACACGGCCAAGAGCACGGGTGTGCTTAGGGCCGTTTGAAAATAGGACAAAAGATTTCCCCAACACGGGCTACGATAAAATGCCACGGTCGTGGGACATGGTCGTGGTCGAACCTGCCAAAACAACACGGGCGTGTGACACACCTGTGTGGAAGAACCATGGGTGAACCTATTAAAACAGCACGAGCGTGCGACACGCCCGTGTCTAGTACCCGTGGTCGAACCTGTTAAATTAACACGGGCGTGGACCTTGCATACACGGACGTGGGAGAAGCGAGGAAAGCTAGACACGGTCGTGCAACACGGCCGTGTGCACCCACACGTCCAAGGTACACGGGCATGGGGAAAATTTCAGACGTGTCCAAATTCAAAATTCGCAAATCACACGGGCTAAAATTGGGGAACACGGGCGTGTTACCTGGCCGTGTGCCTCATAATCTATAAATACCCTACACTATTCATTGTCTTCCCCACTTAAAAACCCTAACCCTAGCCACTACAATTCCACACGGCCTATTTGCCACGCCCGTGCGTCACCTCCAACTCCATTTTTGACGTCTGATTTCTCTTCCTTAGCATTTGTTTACTCTTTTCACCTCTATTCTACTTACTTTTAATGTTTATTTTTAAAATAATCTTTATTTTTCTCTTACTATTTCCATTTTGTTCATTATTTTTGCATTATTAGATTATTTATCATACATTTCATGGTAAATCGAGTTGTTAAAGCCTCACTCTTTTGTCATACACATGCCATTACTATACCCATTCTCATGCCATTACAATGATAATGTCACGAAATTATGCTGGTTACATTTGGTTAATATTAATAGTTGTGGCTGAAATTTTGATTTTGATTTGAAATTTGTCTTCATTTTACGTTGATCATCCCTCAAGATGAATTAATGGTTTTGATTGCAGGTACCATGTCGTCTTCACGAGGAAAGGAAACCGCCGTACCTACTTCGAAGAAGAGGAAGGGAGCGTCATCATCCGTGGGCCCAACCACGAAAATTTGTCACCCTCTCCTGCAGTTCCCCCGAGGGCCCCAAGAAGAGCTTTTCCAAATACTTCAGGCCTGACCTTTAATTGCGGGCCGCTGTATCGATTGGGCTATCGTAGAACAAGTTCAGCTGGCTGATGCGATTTGGGCCCCCTAACCACCGAACTTTGGGAGCTATTCTTTAAAATCATCGAACCAACATACCTCGAGCTCATGATGGAACTATGCTCAACGTTCCATCTTCAGACCATAATGAAAAATTACAATGATCCTGGCATGGTCCAGTTTCGCCTAAGCGGGTTAGTCCGCCAGCTAAGTGTCCTAGAGTTCAGTGCTGCGCTGGGCTTATATACGGAGGAGTTCAAGGAGGAGAATGAACTACATGCTCTCACTCGCCACATACATTTCTCTCCTTCAAAGTGCTGGCACACTTTGGTCCCCAGCGCAGCCTCCTACAATCCTAGCCGCTCCAAGGCATCAGTTCTCCCACCATCCCTAAGGTACTTACACGCCATTTTGGCTCACACGATTATAGGGAGGCGAGACAGCACTGGTGTCGTTAACACTCACGATGCCTAATTCTCATGGTGTATGTCGCACGGGCACGTCATCGACCTTTCCTATTTCATCGCCCTCGCGATTCATCACTAGATGGAGCGGCATAGGAAGGGGGTCATCTCTATTGGCCCCTATGTTACTCGATTGGCTCGACACTTCGGGCTCCTCAGCACCGTGGCCCAAGAATCATCCCTTACCCTCATCGGCTAGATGTCTCCACAAGGCATCTCGAGCATGCTTAGCATGAGGATGATCGAGAGGCACCAAGGAACCTACCCTCCCCAATATCGTCTCACCCAATATACCGAGGAGGAAGCCTACAAGGACATTCCTGATGATGTCCCTCCACAGCACGAGGACCCACCAACTCAGCCACCACCACCCTTTCATCCAGTTCATACGGCGACTTCATATGCTAACATCTCTGAGCGCCTCACTAGATTCAAGCAGTAGTGTTTTCAACGATTTGACAACATTGATGCTACTCTATAGCAGATTTGTCAGCACCTCCACATCTCATCGCCAGACCCACCTCGCGAACCATCCAGCAATGAAAATGTTTAAAAACATTTATTTATTATTTTATGTTTTTTATTTTTATTAAAACTACTTTTTATTTTTATTATTAGATTTTAGAAATTTATTTTTAATTATCAATTTCGGTTATTTCTTTATGAGTAATTATTCTTCCTAATATCCCCTAAAAAGTTCCTGATTTTTTCATAGTTATATAGATCTCTTAAGCTCATTATCGCATAGGAACTAACAACTCCACCGGGAAAGGTTCTTTACGACTGCCATGTCCTAATCGACCACGACCATAGCTACCACTAGATATAATATTCTTTTGGCACAGGACTTATGGACTAATGAACCTCTACGACCGCCAGAGTATCCTCCTCCACTCTCGAACTGATTACTCTCCAAAACTCCAGTTCGAGGAATTCATCATAAAGGAAGTTTCACTTCTCTCCCTATCTTATTTTTATATTATTATATCTATCTTTGTACATTGAGGGCAATGTACATCGTAAATGTGGGGGGGATATTTATTTCATTATCAGAAAAATCCCTGAATGACTACCTTGTTCTCTTGAAAAGCTCTCATATCATATTTAGGATAAATTTTGACTGATTTTTTTATTTTTGTTGATATATCTTGAATTAAAACATAGGCTTTTATGTATTGGTTGTTTAAACTTTAAGACATTAGAGAATCAAGCATGATAAGTTGATTTTTAAGAATTTAAAATCTTAGGTTGTTTCCCCAAAGTTTAGGTATTACTTTGAGTTGGAATTCACAAGTTTTAAACATCAAAAAGCCATAATTTTTGTGAGATTTTTGAGCATTTTAAGCAGCTATTAATTCTTTTATGCTCACTTTTATTTTTGCTTTAAGTGCGTCAGTATTGAACTGTTATTCTAGAACTTGCTTGATTATCCATGTCGAGACCACACCATTTGATTTGATATGTCAAAATGATTAAGGCACTTAGGATTAACCCACTCATGCTATGAAATGCCTACCTCCATGATTAACCCCTAGTAAACCCCTTTGAGCCTAACAAGCCATTTATTGTATTACCCTTAATATTAACCCTTAACCCATTATTGTTGAAATCTCCTAAATTAATCCCTATTTTTTTCGGGATTTGAGCTGAATAAATTGCTTACCTATGTCTTGTTCTTAATAGTTATTCTATGTTATTTAACTTGTTCTAAAAAAAACTATGTATAAACATTAGTAATTCCATATTCTGAGAAGAAGCTCTGTTGTACGCAAGTTATATTAACTCTTTTTCTAGTTAGGCAATTTTTCAATTCAATCTCGATTCTAACCCTTTCTTCCAGCTTGTGACCACACCCCCTAACCAAGCCTCATTACAACCTTCTAAAGACCTTTTGATTGATGTTTCATCTCAAATTATCAGTGGTGGAGATTTGGTTTTCATTATTGACTATTGAGTGATTCATTTATTGTCCTTAAAACACTTCGAGTGATTTGAGTGAATCTTTAGTGAGGATGTGAAACTCTATGATATTCCAAATCAAAGGTAATTACTTAAATGAGGAGAGACACCTATGTTTTCAGGAGAAAATGCTCAACTTGGAATGTTTGAAACTTTTATGTTCTTTTAGCTGAATTTTCAATGTATGATTACCTATGAATTATTTTGAGATATTTTCGATATAAATTATAAGTTGAGAAGAGTTTATTTTGATTATGAGTTGAGAATTTTGCTTGAGGACAAGCAAATGCTTAAGTGTGGGGGTATTTGATAAACCATAATTTATACATATTTTTGCCCCATGTTTAACGCATTTTATGGATGATTTCCTATTATAATTGGTGAATTTGATGCTCCTAATGCTTTAATTTCATGTTTTTACTTAGGAGAGCATAGAAGAGCAAAAGGAACGAGAAACAGGCCACAATCAAAGAAAATGGGCCAAAGTACGAAATCAACACAACCTGGACCTCCTCACACGGGCAGACCACACGGCCGTGTCAATTTGGCAAGCTCGAGCATGGCCTGAAGTAATCGCACATGGCCGTGTTACACGGGCATGTCCCTGTCGAGCCCAAGTTGAGTCCAATTCGGAAAAGGCTAATTTTGAGGGCTCTTAGGCATTCCAAAGCCTATAAATACACCCTAGAGGAGGAAGAAAAGGGGGGCACAGAATAGGAAGTAAGGAATTACTCAATGGAAGCCGATTGATCCATCTCGGAAGCCGGATTCACCATCAAGACTGAAGATCTCCCCTCAATTTCCCTTTCAGGAGTTTTTGGTTTTCTTTATGTTTTGTATTCTTTATTATTCTGAGATGTTTTCTTATTTAGTTATGAATTAAAACCCTTAAATACCTAAGGGGAATGAAACCTAAGACGAATCTTGTTATTATTTTCTGAATTGTATGAGAAATATTTAACTTGTTCGTAATTATGTCTTCTTAATTCTTGTTTTGATATCCCAGGATACTGATTCAAGATAAGCTTTTATTCAGATGAGGAATAGACCCTGTCTAAGAGTACATTTGTCATAATTAAGCAGAGTTGATTACACGCCTAGACATAGGGTGATAAGATTTTGCCGGATTAGGGTGAAACCTAATAAGGGGATCCATAGATCGAGTTAATGCAACCCTAGCGTGTTAATTAAAGAAAGGTCTCAATTATTCAATCTATGGTTTAGACATTATTAGTCTTGAATAAGGATAATAACATAACTTAGGGATCTCTACGGAACAAATTAACTGAATAAATCGTCCGATTCGGAGCCAGAATAACAAGTACAGTCTAGGTGAATTTTTTCCTTATGTATTGTCTTAATTCAATCGATTTTCCCAAAAGCAATTCCCCAATTCCATTCTCTGTGAATTCTTAGTTTAGATAATTAGTTAGTTAAAACAAAAACCTCTCTATTCTTAGGCTAGATAATAAAAAGACAGTTATTACTAGTACTTTTAGTTCCTTTGGGTTCGACAATCCGGTCTTGCTAAAACTATACTACTGTTCGATAGGTACACTTGCCTACATCACGATAATAGTTATTTTCAAGAACGATTAATTATAAATATTTAAAACCTATCACAAAATCACACGATCATGGTGCCTCCCTAGTTTCTACATTAGGCATGTGGCCAGATGACGAGGACCTAGCTCGAGCACCTCCACGGCCTCTACCGTGGCCTCTTGTACCCCTTCCATGTGTACCTCTAATACTCATTATCAAATTGAGTTTTATCTGTATTAATAGTTTTATGCATCAGTTTTCAGTTCTAGTGTTTATGAACGGATATTTTATGGAAAACAATATTAGTAACTCAGAGTTCATTTTCGTAGATCGTAGTCTTACTACAGTTTTTAGTTTACCCTAACTAGAGTGCTTCAGTACAATCTATTACCTACAGTAGTCTCAGCATTTCAGTTTAAACAAGCAACAGTTTTAGAAGACTTACAGAATCGGCGTCGGAGACTCAATGTACCACACATTCGATATAACATTTCAAAATACTTCAAATCATTTGAAACAGTTCTTTTAGAAATTTCAAGTTTTTTAAAATAAACCTAAATCCACAACTGAGTTTTGCAACCTGGCTCTAATACCACTAAATGTAACACCCCAAACCCGGCCTGGACGTTATGGTCGAATCTGGCGATGTCACATTGAAGTGTTTTTCGTAAAGTATGATATCGTTGAAAAACCCATTCTCTATTTAACCCCTTTGTAAGATCTTAAAGATAATGTTAAGATGTGTCGTTCATATTCAAAATGTGAGTCTTTTGTCAAAAAGTTAATCATATTAAAATGTTATTAATTGTTAAAACGTTATTTCTTATGGAAGCTCTTAAAACATGTTACGTATTTGTGGTATCTTTGAAAAACATTTATCTTTTTGAAAACCCGTATCTTTTCCTACTGCTAGCAGTTATCAATCAAAACAAATAAAAAACAAAAATCCAAAGAGGCTTTATTACAATAAAATTACCCACACTAATAATACTTATAATCAAAATCAAATGCGAAAAAAATAGCAGTTGTGTGGCCATCTCTGAGTCCCGCACTGCACCGATCCACCTCAGTCTGGGGATTACCTGCGCAGATAAACTGAAGGGTGAGTTTACGAAAACTCAGTGTGTAATCCCATATCCAACAACCATACAGTGAGCAAATATAGTCTGGCCTAAGCCCATTTCAATAATGTTTCAATTTTAGTTAGGGCCTTAGCCCATTACAATATTAGCATCAGTTTGGGCCTGAGCCCATATCTGTGACAGTAACAGTATAGATATGCAATCATGAAATCCTACACTCCATCTCCGTCCAACCCTACACTCCATATGGGGATATAATTAACCCACCCATCCCTACACTCCAAGCAGTACCGGTTGCGGCACTAAACAGTAGTTGCAGCAGAGCTACCAGTACAGTACACTTCCTCTGATAATATTAAAACCCACCCTATGCAACTCATTATGCAACATGTCATGCCATATCACAACATTATACATGAGCTCAATACAGATAAAAATGGCATGCTAAAATATAGTCATACATGAATATAGATCCATACATCACATAGGGGCAGAACAGTCTTTCAGTCAATTAGGGGTCTAGGTAAACTTACTGACCCAACAGTAGGTCCACAGTCATCTCGAGCGACCCGTACAACCCTAACAGTCAAATAGTGAAAATGGACCCACAGCCCATAATGGTCTTGGCTGTGTGTATTACACATCCTGGCATCAATAATTTTCGCTCGTCCATGTAGTTTACCCGTGTAGGGCCCACATACCCGTGAGGCTTACACAGCCCAATATGGCCCAACCCATGGATTTGCACATGGTCGGCCTCGTCAATCATACGCCCATGTTTAGTCACACGGGATACCACATAGGTAGTTGCACGCCCGTGTGGTGTCGACTATACACACATTTCGACTTTTTGTTGATTTATGATTAGGGGCAGTGTTTTCACACACCTAGATACGAAAATTACACACACCACTCTGGAGCACTCCAACCTATATTCAATCATAACACACCATTAATCCCTTAATGATAAGGTTCAAATGACCCCTTTTTATAATACTTATCCAAAAGATAGATTGTCATTTGCCTTGATTGAACGAATGTGGCTTAGCCTACTTAAACTGCTGAAAAAGATTGAATACAAGCTCCTTGGTGATTATCTGCATTACAACCGAATTCTATTAACCATTATTGCTCATACAAATAACTTGAACCAATGTATACCAAACTTACCGAAAATGAAAAAATAAAAATAGAAGAAAGAAGCAATCGGCCTACATTCAAGAACGCAAGCCAAAGCACCCGAGTTGAACCCGTGATAACTAAGGACAAAGTTACCTTCGATCGAGTGAAGAGAGAGGAAGAGATTCAGCAATGAAGGAGAGTAATAGATGGATGGAGAAAAGGGCAGGGTTAGGCTAGAAGAAAAGAAGGTATTCGGCCACAACAAAATAAGATAAGAAGAGGGGAAATTGCTAAAAGCTGAAAGAATTGAGAGAGGGGGAATAATGAGTATTCGGCCAAAGCAAAAAAAAAAAGAGAGAACGACTGCTAAAGGAGAGACAATCGATCAGTAAGAGAACTCGAGGGAAGTGCAAACTTGAAATAAACAAACAAAACAAAACAAAAAAATGAGAAGATACCCGAATAACCTATAGCAATATTCGGCCCCAAAAAGAGAGAAAAACAACCACAGGAACCGAAAATGGAGAGAAAATGCCCACCAAAGTCGAAATCCTCAATGGTAAGAGTTCACATTCGGCCCCAACACTCCCACTTCTTTCAAAATCCCATAATTTCCACCCCAAATCACTCAAAACCATCTATTCCTCCCTCAACCACCTAATTCAAATTTGACTACAACACTTCAAGAGTTTAGGTTGGCTAAAACTCCCACACGGCCCTATCAACAAAATAAAACACTCTATTGCACATACGAGGACTCAAACTTCAGACCTCAGGTAATAGTAACACGCAACTCATCCCCTAGACCAGCAGACCCTTTTTGACATGTTTTACCCATAATTATTTAAAATCCTACTGACTAGAGACAGAGGTTTATTCATATTAAAAACAAAAATTTTTACACAAGCCAAGGCTTGAACCCAAGACTTCTCAGACTCTTCCCAAGACACTTAACCATTGAAGCAGACATGCATTTGTGTAACACAAACATACGAAAATAAATATTAAGGATTTTTGGGGCATTACAGATAACATAATTAACATTTAAAGCATCAAACAATAAGCTAACATAAAGTTTATCCATATCATAACTCATAAGTTCTCAACTTCTTCTAACTCATTACTTAAATTAGTTTTTCGTACATACCTGTACCGATACTTATCTATTTCTCAACAATACTCTTACCAAATCACTTCGAGCTTATAAATGCTTATTATACAAATACTTCAATTTTTTTCGATGTTATAGTCCAACTATGGTCTTACACATACGTTGCCAAGGCCCTGCCGTGGTCTTACATTCACATGCCATAACCTAGTTATGGTCTTATTATCCGATTTGCCATAGCCCAGCTATGGTTTTATTCAGCATCTTGTTTACTTTAATCGTACATTAAATTTAATATCTCCACATTTATCTATTAGAATAAATACTATCTCAATTTCATCCATCAAATAAATAGATACACATTTCAGTTCAATTATACGAACTTACCTCGTGTACTGATATGATGAAACGGACCGACTATTCAATTACTTTGCTTTTTTCCTGATCTAAGTCTGAATTCATCTTTTCTTGATCTATAAGTAATCAAAATCAACTTGTTTATTCTTTTATTATTCAATTCAATCCAAAGCACACATTAGGGCTATTTTACACATTTGCCCCTAAAATTTCACATTTTTATAATTTAGACCTTATCACATAAAATTGCAAATTCATGCAATTTAGTACAAATCCATGCTTCATTGAATTTAATACATGTTACTAGCGACCCATATTTTCAATTTATTCACACTTTCAACCACCATATTTCACATTTTCTCAATTTAATCCCTTTCTGACATTTTTGTCAAAAATCACTTTACAAAAGCTATTAATCTAACATTAAACCTTCCAAATCTATCATAAATCATCAAATTACTCAAGCATTGAACAATGGCAACATGATAGGTCTTTAACAGTTTTGAAATTTAGGGTACAAGTTAGCTAGAATACGAAGCAACGATCTAAAAAACATAGAAATCATTAAAAACCAAGTCAAAATACACACCTAATTGAAGAATTTAGGGTTGCCGAATGTGAAAAACAAATTAGCTTTTTTTATTTTAATTTTCAGTAGATGAAGATGATAATGAAGCTTTAACTTGATTTTGTTTTATTTTATTAACCTTATCTACTAATTTGCATTTTTAACCTTATTCATAAACCATTTAAAACATTCATATTATGCCAATAAATGTCCACCCCATATAAAAATGGTCTAATTATATCATAAGGACATTTAATTTAAGGTTCTATACCTATTAGATACTTTTAGGTAATAGAACTCCACTTTTGCACTTTACGCGATTTAATTCTTTTTATCAAATTAACCAAATGATAAAATTTTTTAACGAAATTTTCACACAAACATAATATCATACTGTAAACATTAAAATAATAATAAAATAATTATTTTGACTTTGAATTTGTAGTTTCAAAATCACTATTCCGATTTGACCAAAAACGAGCTGTTATAACTCTCCCCGATTAGGGATTTTCGTCCCCAAAAATCTTACTAGTGAATAGGTTAGGGTACTATTTTCTAATAGCTTCCTCAGGCTCCCACATAGCCTCTTCGACACCGTGAGATTGCCACAAGATTTTCACTAAAGCTATATGTTTATTTCTCAATTCTTTAACCTCTCGAGCTAGAATTCTGACCGGTTCTTCACTGTACATCATATTAGGTTTAATTTCAATCTCAAATGCAGATATCATATGTGATGGATCAGATCTATACTGACGTAGCATCGATACAAGAAACATATTGTGAATCTTTTTTAACTCTGATGGCAGAGATAGCCGATATGCTACTGGCCCTATTCTTTCAATGATTTCATACGGCCAATTGAATCTCGGACTCAATTTGCCTTTACGACCAAAACAAAGTATTTTCTTCCACGGGGCACTTTTAGATACACTTTATCACCGATCTGAAATTCAATATCCTTCCATTTTAAATCTGCATACGATTGCTGACAATCTGAAGGTACTTTTATATAGTCGTGAATTACCTTTACTTTCTCTTCGGTTTCTCTAACCAAATAAATCCCATGAACTTGTTTCTTGCTAAGCTTGGTCCAATACAATGGAGTTCAGCATTTACGACCATACAAAGCTTTATACGATGCCATTTTTATGCTCGATTGAAAACTATTATTATACGTAACTTCAACCACTGGTAAATATTTCTCCAGTTGGCTTCAAACTGTAAAACACAACATTTGAGCATATCTTCGAGGATTTGTATTACTCGTTCAGACTATCTGTCATTTTGCGGTTGAAAAGTTGTACTAAAATTCAACTTTTTACCCAGGGCTTCTTGAAGTTTCTTCAAAAATCGCGATGTAAACCTCGGATCTCTATCCTAAATAATCGAAACTGGCACACCATGCAATCTCACAATCTCAGATATGTACAATTCAACCAATTTATCAAGTGAATAATCTATACGTATCGAGATGAAATGTGCTAATTTTGTTAATCTATCAACAACAACCCAAATTGTATCTTTCTTTTTTGGAGATAGGGGCAACCCCGATACGAAATCCATCATAACTCTATCCCATTTCCACTCAGCTATCATCACTCGCTAAAGTAGTCCTGATGGTACTTGACGTTCAGCTTTATCTTGTTGACAAACTAGACTTCTCGATACAAACTCTGAAATGTCTCATTTCATACCCGACCACCAATATAATTGTTTAAAATCATTGTACATTTTGGTACTCCCTGGGTGAACAGATAAACATCTGTTATGTGCTTCGTGCAGATTTTTCTAAATAAGCTCAGAATTTCTCAATACACAGATTCTTCCTCGGAACATCAAACAATCATCAGGTTTGATTTGGATCTCTGAATCAAAAGTCGATTCACACTAAAATCGTTTCACTTTCAATTCACTATCATATTTCTGAGCTTCACAGATTTGCTGAAGAAATAATGGTCTTGCTTTCAACTCAGCTACAATCGAACCGTTATCAGACAAAGCTAACTGTGTATTCATAGCACGCAAGGCAAATAATGACTTTCTGCTCAGAGCATCAACAAGTACATTCGCTTTCCTGAGATGATAATCAATCACTAGCTCATAGTCTTTCAGTAATTCAAGCCATCTTCGTTGTCGCAAATTCAAGTCTTTTTGAGTCATTAAACATTTTAAGCTCTTGTGATCTATATAAATGTGGCATTTCTCACCAAATAAGAGATGTTGCCAAATATTTAATGCAAACACAATCGCGGCCAACTTTAAATCGTGCATCGGATAATTCTTTTCATCGGTTACAACTGTCTAGAAGCATAAGCTATTACTTTCCCTTCCTGCATCAATATACAACCTAGACCGTTCAATGATGCATCACTAAAAATTACAAATTCTTTACCTGAATCAGGCTGTACTAACACTAGTACCTTAGTCAATAATGCTTTCAACTGTTCGAAACTCTACTGACACTTCTCAGACTATTCAAACTTTACATCTTTCTGAAGTAATCTAGTCAGAGTTGTTGCAATCATAGAAAATCCTTTCACAAAATGTCGATAATAGCCAGCTAGTCCCAGAAAACTTCAAACTTCAGATAAATTTCTCGGAGTTTCCAATCTATAATTGCAGAAATCTTGCTCAGGTCAACAATAATACCTTCGGCTGAAACAATATGCCCTAGAAATCCAACTTCTCAGAGCCAAAACTCACATTTTCTTAACTTTGCAAACAATTGCTTGTCTCTCAAGGTCTATAACACTATCCTCAAATGCTCGGCATACTAAGACTCATCTTAAGAGTAGATCAAAATATCTTCAATAAATACAACAACAAATCTGTCTAAATATGGTATGAAATTCGATTCATCAAATCCATAAAAATGGCAGGAGCATTAGTGAATCCAAAAGGCATAACAAGGAATTCATAATGTCCGTACCTCATTCTGAACGCAGTTTTCAGCACATTTGAGTTTTTAACTCGCAACTTATAATAACCAGATCTCAAATCATTCTTTGAAAACACCGTTACACCTTTCAACTAATCAAACAAATCATTAATTCTCGGTAGAGGATATTTATTCTTGATTGTCACTTTGTTGAGCTATCGATAATCTATGTACATTCTCATAGAACCATCCTTTTTGTTTACAAAAAACACTAGTAGACCCCAGGGTGAGAAACTCAGTCTTCCGAATCCTCTATCAGTTAATTCTTGCAACTGAGCTTTCAACTCTTTTAACTCTATCGGAGCCATTTTGTACAGAGTTATCGATATCGGTAAAGTTCTCGGTACTAAATTAATAGCAAATTCAACCTCTCTGATCAGTGGAAAGCCCAGTAATTCTTCTGGAAACACATCTAGATACTCACAAACAACTGGTACTTATTCAATCTTTATTTTTAACACTTTTGCATCAAGTTCATCTGAAAGATATGAATTAGATCCTTTTTCACATGCTTCTCAGCTAACATCGACGAAATTACAGTTGGTAAACCCTTTAAATCATTTGATTCTATTCGGATAGTTTCATTATTCTGTCATTTCAACTCAATTATCTTCCATCTACAATTTACTATTTCATTATGCAACGTCAACTAGTCCATACCCAGAATAACATTAAACTTATCAAACGGCAACAATATCAAATCAGCCATAAAATAGTAACACCAAGTCATTTACAAATAATTCTTGCAAAATTTGTCAACCAGGACATATTTGTCTAAGGGGTTTGACTCTTTTATAACCAACTGAGTAGAACCAACAAGTAAATTCTTACTAGACACTAAGTTCACACATATATATGAATGAGTTGATTCGGGATCTATCAATGCAAGTACATCAGTGTCATAAAGAGAGAATGTACCAGTAATAACATCTAGAGATGACACTTCTTCATGAGCACGAATAGCATAAGTTCTGGCAGGTGTTTTAGACTCGGATCTCATAGCAATATCCCGTGTTGCACCTCTACCACCACTTACATTTCCAACATTACCGGATGGTCTTCCTCTCATAGTCGGGTTGCTTTGTCTTGCACTCTAAGATTTATCATTCTCAACTAACTCAGGACAATCTCGAATGAAGTGTTATGAGGCATTACCGATCAATACACATCATTCATATACATAACACATACATTATGCATTCATATATAAAACCCATCCAACACATTCACATTGTCCCTTATAGGCTCTACGAGGCCTTAAAACATGCTTGGAAAAGGTTCGGGACTAAACTGATAACATTTGTAAACTTTAGGAAACTTAGAAAATTTTCATGAATTTAAGGATCGAGTGCCTCACACGCCCATGTGAACAGGTTGTGTGCCTCACACGACCACTAGACACGCCCGTATCATAGGTCGTTTGATAATAAGACATACATACTAACTTACACCACACGGCCGAAGAGACGCCTGTGTGCCTTGGCCGTAGGAAAATTGAAGTGGTTACTGACTTGGGTCACACGGCCAGTGATCGCGAGGTTTCTTGATAGGTTTTAAATATTTATAATTACTTGTTCTTGGACTAACTATTATCACGATGTAGGCAAGTGTACCTATCGAACAATAGTATAGTTTTAGCAAGACCGGATTGTCGAACCTAAACGAACTAAAAGTACTAGTAATGACTGTCTTTTTTTTATCTCGCCTAAGAATAAAGAGATTTTGTTTTAATTAACTAATTATCTAAACTAAGAACTCACAGAGAAAAGAATTGGGGAATTGCTTTTGGGAAAATCGGTTGAATGAAGACAATACCCAAGGAAAAATCTACCTAGACTTTACTTGTTATTCTGGCTTCGAATCGGACGATTTATTCATTCAACTTGTTTCGTAGAGATCCCTAAGTTATGTTATTATCCCTATTCAAGACTAATAACATCTAATCCCTAGATTGAATAATCGAGACTATTTCTCTAATTAACACTCTAGGGTTGCATTAACTCGATTTATGGATCCCCTTATTAGGTTTCACCCTAATCCAGTAAAATCTTGTCACCCTATTTCTAGGCGCACAATCAACTCCGCTTAATTATGACAAAAATACTCTTAGACAGGGTCTACTCCTCCTCTGAACAAGAGCATGTCTTGAATCAGCATCTTGGGATATCAAAAAAAGAATTAAGAACACATAATTAAGAACAAATTAAATATTTATCATACGATTTAGAAAATAATAACAAGATTTGTCTTAGGTTTTATTCCCCTTAGATATTTAGGAGTTTTAGTTCATAACTAAATAAGAAAACATCTCAAAAGAATAAAAAATACAAAACATAAAAAAAACCCAAAACTCCTGAAGGAAAATTGAGGAGAGATCTTCAGTCTTGATGATGAATCCTGGCTTTTGAGATGGATCAATCGGCTTTCTTGGAGTAATTCCTTACCCCCTCTTATCCTTCTCCCATTTTCTCCTCTTCTAGGGCGTATTTATAGGCTTTGGAATGCCTAGAAGCCCTCAAAAGTGGCCTTTTTTGAATTGGACTTAACTTGAGCTAGGCAGGGACACGTCCGTGTGCGATTACTTCAGGCCGTGTTTGAGCCTGTTAGAATGGCACGGGCGTGCGCTATAATTGACACGACCGTGTGGTCTGCCCCTGTGAGGAGGTCTAGGCTGTGTTGATTTCGTACTTTGGCCCATTTTCTCTATTTTTGGCCCGTTTCTCGTTCCTTTCGCTCTCATATGCTCTCCTAAGTATAAAACATGAAATTAAAGCATTAGGAGCATCGAATTCACCAACTCTAATGAGAAATCATCCATAAAATGCATTAAACATCGGCTAAAAATATGTATAATTTACAGTTTATCAAATACTCCCACACTTAGGCATTTCCTTGTCTTCAAGCAAAATTCTCAACTCATAATTAAAATAAATCCTTCTCAACTTCTAATTTCTATCTATAATATCTCAGACTAATCCGTAGATAATCATACATTTAGAATTCAACTAAAAGAACATAAAAGTTTCAAATATTCCAAGTTGAGTATTTAATCATGCAAACATAGGTGTCTCTCCGCATCTAAGTAATTACTTTTGATTCAGAATATCACAGAGTTTCACATCCTCACTAAAGATTCACTCAAATCACTCGAGGTGTTTAAGGACAATAAATGAAGCACTCAATAGTCAATAATGAAAAGTCATTACCATAGGCTTGTATGAAAATCAAATCTCCACCACTATAATTTAAGATGATACATCAATCAGAAGGTCTTTAGAGGGTTGTAATGAGGCTTGGTTAGGGGGGTGTGGTCACAAGCTGAAAGAAAGGGTTAGAATCGAGATTGAATTGAAAATTTACCTAACTTGAAAAAGAGTTAATCTTCACTTGCGTATAACAGAGCTTCTTCTCAGAATATGAAATTACAGATATGTATACATAATTTTTTTTTAAGAACAAGTTAAATAATATAGACTAACTATTGAGAACAAAACATAGCTAGGCAATCCATTCAACTCAAATCTCGATAAAAAATAGAGATTAATTTAGGGGATTTCAACAATAATAGGTTAAAGGTTAATATTAAAGGTAATACAACAAATGGCTTGTTAGGCTCAAGGGGGATTACTAGAGGTTAATCGTGGAGGTAGGTTTTTTATGGCATGAGTGGGTTAATCCTAATTGCCTTAACCATTTTGACATAATCAAATGGTGTGGTCTTGACATGCATAATCAAGCAAGTTCTAGAATAACAATTCAATATTGATACGCTCAAAGCAATAATAAAAGTGAGCATGAAAGAATTAATATATGCTCAAAAGGCTCAAAAATCTCACAAAAATTATGGCTTTTTGAAGTTTATACTTGTGAATTCCAATTCAAAGTAATACCTAGACTTGGGGAAACAACCTATAATTTTAAATTCTTAAAAATCAACTTATCATGCTTGATTCGCTAATGTCTTAAAGTTTAAACAATCAATGCATAAATGTCTATATTTTAATTCAAGAAATATCAATCAAAATCATAAATCAATTAAAATTTATCATAAATATGATATGAGAGTTTTTCAATAGAACAAGGTGACTATTTAGGGATTTTTCTGATAATGAATGGATGCCCCCCCACACTTAAGATGTACATTACCCTCAATGTACAAAGATAGATATTAGAGTATAAAAATAAGATAGAGAGAGAAGTGAAACTTCCTGTATGATGAATTCCTCGAATCTAGAGTTTTGGAGAGTGATCGGTTCAAGAGTGGAGGAGGATACTCCAGCAGTCGTAGAGGTTCATTAGGCCATAAGTCCTATGCCAAAAGAATATTATATCTAGTGGTAGCTATGGTCATGGTTGAGCAGTCGTGGAGAACGTTTCCCAGTGGAGTTTTAGTTCCTATGTGATGATGAGCTTAAGAGCTCTATATAACTGTGATAAAATCAGGAACTTTTTAGGGGATATTAGGAAGAATAATTACTCAAAAAGAAAAACCAAATTTGATAATTAAAATAAAATTTCTAAAATCTAATAAAAATAAAGAGTAGTTTCAATAAAAATTAAAAACATAAAATAATAAATAAATATTTCTAAACATCTTCATTGCTGGATGGTTCGTAAGGTGGGACTGGCGATGAGATCTAGAGGTGCTGACAAATCTGCTGTAGGGTAGCATCAATGTTGTCAAATCATTGAAAACACTGATGCTCGAATCGAGTAAGGCACTCAGAGATGTCAGCATATGAAGTCGCCGCATGAACTGGATGAGACGGTGGTGGTGGCTAAGTCGGTAGGTCCTCGTGCTGTGGGGGGACATCATTAGGAATGTCCTCATAGGATTCCTCCTCGGTAGATTGGGTGAAACAATACTGGGGAGGGTAGGTTCCTCGGTGCCTCTCGATCATCCTCATGATAAGCATGCTCGAGATGCCTTATGGAGACATCTGGCCGATGAGAGTGAGGGATGATTCTTGGGCCGCAGTGTTGAGGAGCCCGAAGTGTTGTGCTAGCCTAGTCACGTAAGGGCCAATAGAGATGACCCCCTTCCGATGCCGCTCTGTCTGGTGCTGAATCGCAAAGGAAATGAAATAGGCAAGGTCGATGACATGCCCTTGCAACATGCACCATAAGAAGCAGACATCGTGGGTGTTGACGACGCCAGTGCTCTCTCGTCTCCCTCTAATTGTGTGAGGTAGAATAGTGTGTAAGTACCTCAGGGATGGTGGGAGAACTGATGCCTTGGAGCGGCTGGGATTGTACGAGGTCATACTAGGGGCCAAAGTGTGCCAACACTTCGAGGGAGAGAAATGTATGTAGCGATTGAGAGCATGTAGTTCATTCTCCTCTCGAAACTCCTCCGTATATAGGCCTAGAGCAGCACCGAACTCTAGGACGCTGGACCGTGTCAAGATCATCATACCTTGTCATTACGGTCTAGAGATGGAACATTGAGCATAGTTCCATCGTGAGCTTGAGGTATGTCGGCTCAATAATCCTGAAGAACAACTCCCAAAGGTCGATGGTTAGGAGAGCCCGGATTGCATCAGCCATCTGGACTTGTTCTACGGTAGCCCAGTCGACGTAGTGGCCCGCAATTAAGGGTCAGGCTCGAAGTATTTGGAATAGTTCTTTATGAGGCCCTCGGGGAAACTGTAGACAGATTTTCGCGATTGGGCCCGCGGAAGAAGACGGTCCCTTCCTCTTCTTCGAAGCAGGCACAACAGTTTTCTTTCCTCTTGACGATGACATGGTACCTGTGATTAGAATCATCAAGTCATCTTGATGAGTGGTCGAAGTAAAAGGAATAGAATTTCCAACTAAAAAGCAGACTTTCAGCCACAACCAAACATAACTAATATAATAATTTCGTGACTTTGTCATTGTATGTAGTAATAGCATGTGTAAAAGAATGAAGCTCTCCTAACAACATGAAATGTATAAGAAATAATTGAACAATGAAAATTACATGAGAGATATTGTTCATGGGAATATCATGAGAATGAGCATGGTAAAATCATGGGTATGAAGTTCCTAATCACTTGATTTAACATGCAATGTAATGCAAACTAAATGATAAAGTAATGAACAGAAATGGAAGATAGTTCAAAAGAAATGGAAATTATTGTAATAATAAGCATTAGTAATAAGTAGAATAGAAGTGACGAGAGTAAACAAACGCTAAGGGAGAGAGATTGGGCGTCAAAAACAAAGTTGAAAGCGGAGCACAGGCGTGGCAGGGGGCCATGTTGAGTTGCAGCGGCCAGGATTAGGGTTTTTGAATGGGGAAGAAAGTGAATAGTGCAGGGTATATATAGATTTTGGGGCACACGGCCATGGCACACACCCGTGTCCCCCAATTTAAGCTCGTGTGATTCGCGAATTTCAAATTTGGGCGCGTCTAACATTTAGTACACGTCTGTGTTCCTCGGGCGTGTGGGTTCACACGGCCATGTTGCACAGCCGTGTCTAGCTTCGTTCACTTCTCCCACGCCTGTGTGTTCAAGCTCTACGCCCGTGTTAATTTAACGGGTTCGACCATTGGTGTTAGACATAGGCGTGTCGCACGCCCGTGCTAGTTTCTCAGTTTCAACCACAGGTCTTTTACATGGGTGTGTCACACGCCCGTGTTGTTTTGGCAGGCTCGACTACGACCATGTCGCATGGCCGTGGCATTTTATTGTAGCCCGTGTTGGGGAAATCTTTTGCCCTGTTTTCACACACCTTAAGCACGCCCGTGTGCTTCGCCGTGTCTCTGTTGAAACACCTGTATTCAAGATCTCTATTAGTAGGTTAGGAGTTAAATACCAAACTTTAAAGAAATTAATAATGTTAGTGCTCGGGTTGCCTCCCGAGAAGCGCTTATTTATAGTCTAAGCTCGACTTACCTCTTCAGTGAATGGTCATGGTGGTTTGAGGAGTTTATACTCATCATTCTTACTATCAATCTCATCAAAATAAGGTTTTAATTGGGTGTTGTTTACCTTAAAAGTGCCGAACTTGGGATGACTCACCTCCACCGTACCGAATGGAAAAATACTGAGTACCGTAAGAGGGATTTCCTCATTCGGTATGTAGTGACAATGTGGGGATCTGCGGCATCTAGTAAGAGTTTATCACCAACCTTAAGTTGATTTGGAGAGGTATTGGGCTCGTTTTGGCATAGTTTCGATTTATCGTGTGTTCTCGGTTTATATGCTGCCATTCGTCAAGCTCCTCTATCCGTAGCCTTCATTCTTCATGAATGTGTCCTCTATCATTTCTGGAACATGGCTCGTGAACTTCTTTGAAACTCAATTTCTGCAAAGTAATATTGTCTGTTTTAGTAGATTGGTGTGGACTATTACCTTCAATGTTTGATGTGATGCCAGAATTACGAGCTTGAAGGGTGATCGTTTCGTCTCCCACACGAAGTGTAAGCTCACCTGTGCCAACATCAATAATTGTTTTAGCAGTTGCTAAAAAGGGCCTCCCTAAAATCAAAGGGGTGTTATTATCCTTCTTTATGTCTAGAACAACGAAATCAACAGGAAATATGAACTTATCTACTTTCACTAGTACATCTTAAATAATACCCCTAGGAAATCTTATAGTTTTATCTGCCAATTGAATACTCATCCTAGTTTGTTTAGGTTTCCCAAGACCTAGTTGCTTAAACATTTTGTAAGGCATGACGTTAATACTAGCCCCTAAATCAGCTAATGCATGACTTATATCTAAACTACCAATTAAGCAAGGAATTGTAAAACTCCCTGGATCTTTCAATTTGTGGGGTAGCTTATTCTGTAGAATAGTTGAGTAGACTGTGTTTAGCTCCACATGCGACGCTTCGTCCAACTTCCGCTTATTTACTAAAAGCTCTTTTAAAAATTTCATTGCATTTGGCATCTATGACAAAGCTTCAATAAACAGTAAATTAATATGTAAGTTTTTCAAAAGTTCGAGGAAATTACCGAATTGTTCGCGGTCTTTCCTTGTCACGTTAGGGTATGGGACACGAGGTCTGAATTCTTCATTCACCGTTTTTTATGACTTACCTCACTTTTACCTTTTCTCACCACAGTTTGTTACATCAATTCTGGCTCAGGCGCAATGAATCCTTCCTTATCATGAGTACTAATTGCGTTGAGGTGTTCCCTTGGATTAGGTTCAGTATTACATGGTAAGCTACCTTGTGGTCGTTCAGAGATTAGTTTGGATAGCTGGCCTATCCGAGTTTTGAGCCCTTGGATCGATGCTTGTTGATTCTTAAGTTCTATCTCGGTATTTTGGAAAGGGGTTTCTGATACCGAGATGAATTTAGAGAGCATCTCTTCAAGGTTTGGTTTCTTCTCTTGTTGATAAAGTGGTTGTTGAAAACCCTGAGGATTTTGTATAGGTTATAAGTATTACTGTATGGGTTATTTTGAGGTCGAAAGTTATTGTTACCCATATAGTTGACTTGTTCCTCTTCAGTTGTAGGATTGAAGGATTGATATTCTCTATGCACACCTCCTCCACTTGAGTCACACCTCATTACTGAATGTACCTGCATAGAACCAAGTAAACCATCAATCTTTTTATTGAGAAGTTCTACCTGATTTGATAGCATAGTAACTGGCTTAGTCCTCATGACTTGCCACTAATAATTATTCAGTGACATTTCTTCAATGAATTCATAAGCCTCTTCAGGTGTTTTGTTGTTGATGGTTCCTTTAGTAGCTGCGTCAATCATCTGTCTTGTTGAGGGATTCACACCATTGTAAAACGTTTGAACTTGCAGCCATAGAGGTAACCCATGGTGAGGGCACCTTCACAATAGATCCTTGTATCTCTCCCATGCATCGTAAAGTGTTTCTAAGTCCATCTGCACAAAAGAGGAGATATCATTATGTAACTTAGCCGTTTTAGCTGGCAGAAAATATTTTAGTAGAAATTTTTCGGTCATTTGTTCCCAAGTAGTGATGGACCCTCGTGGTAACGAGTTCAACCACTGTTTAGCTTTGTTTCTCAGTGAAAAAGGGAATAATCGAAGGCGAATGACATCATCAGAAACACCATTAATTTTGAAAGTGTCGTAAAACTCCAGAAAATTCGCCAAGTGAGTGTTGGGATCCTCATCCTGCAAACCATCAAACTGAACAAACTACTGTATCATCTGAATTGTGCTAGGTTTCAGTTCAAAATTATTCGCAGCAATAGTAGGTCTAACTATACTTGACTCAGTTCCTGTTAAAGGAGGTTTAGCATAGTCATACATAGTACGTAGAGCAAGATTTTGATTAGCCGCAATTGCAGGAGGTAGCTGATTGCCTTGGTGTTTAGCCATCTCTTCGGTTGGGAGTTGAGTATCGTCTTCTTTCTTGTTCTCCGTGTAACTTAAACTTTGACTTATTTCTCTTTGGTTTCTACGAATTGTGCAATCGATTTCTTCGTCAAACAGTAATGGTCCCGACGGGTTTCTTCTAGTCATAAACTATGAAAACATGCCAAGAGAAGGAAAAAGGAAGTTAATAAATAATAATTAAATTAAATTAAATTGCAAGAAAGATAAATGGCTAAAGTAATAAAAATTGAGTGTTCCTAATATTTCAGTTCCCCGGCAATGGCACCAAAAATTTGATCGCGAGCTTTTGTGATAGGTTTTAAATATTTATAATTACTCGTTCTTGGACTAACTATTATCGCGATGTAGGCAAGTGTACCTATCGAACAGTAGTATAGTTTTAGCAAGACCGAATTGTCGAACTCAAACGAACTAAAAGTAATAGTAATGACTGTCTTTTTATTATCTAGCCTAAGAATAAAGAGATTTTGTTTTAATTAACTAACTATCTAAACTAAGAACTCACAGAGAAAAGAATTGGGGAATTGCTTTTGGGAAAATCGATTGAATGAAGACAATACCTAAGGAAAAATACACCTAGACTTTACTTGTTATTCTGGCTCTTAATCGAACGATTTATTCATTCAACTTGTTCCGTAGAGATCCCTAAGTTATGTTATTATCCCTATTCAAAACTAATAACGTCTAATCCCTAGATTGAATAATCGAGACTTTTCTCTAATTAACACTCTAGGGTTGCATTAACTCGATCTATGGATCCCCTTATTAGGTTTCACCCTAATCCAGCAAAATCTTGTCACCCTTTTTCTAGGCGCGCAATCAACTCCGCTTAATTATGACAAAAGTACTCTTAGACAGGGTCTATTCCTCCTCTGAACAAGAGCATGTCTTGAATCAGTACCCTGGGATATCAAAACAAGAATTAAGAACACATAATGAAGAACAAGTTAAATATTTATCATACAATCAGAAAATAATAACAAGATTCGTCTTAGGTTTCATTCCCCTTAGGTATTTAGGAGTTTTAGTTCATAACTAAATAAGAAAACATCTCAGAAGAATAAAGAATACAAAACATAAAGAAAACCCAAAACTCCTGAAGAGAAATTGTAACACCCCTTACACGTACCCGAGGCTGGGATAAGGTACAAGGTGTTACCGGACAAACATACAAACACTAAACTAAAATACGGGCCATAAAATTTATTCATATTTCAAAACGTTCATTCACTTACACATAGTCCCTTATTTGAGTCTACGAAGCCCAAAACATACTTTAGAAAGGGTTCGGGACTAAACCAAGAACTTACAAAAATCTTTAAAATTTCATGCTTTAAGGCTCCACACGCCCATGTCCCAAAGTCATGTTCCATACACGGCTGAGACACATGGTCGTGTCTCTGCCTGTGTGGAATATACCTAGGCTATTTTCCAAGCTTTTGTCAACCTTAATCTCTTACACACTTATACAAAATCAAAAGCATATAACATGGTATTCATTTAATGATTAAATAGTCTCAGTTAAACCACAAACATAGCATTTGTATGTCAAAATACATGTGTCTCTCATACTCATTTTACCTTATTTATTATAGTACCACTTATACATTTATACCAAGATTATCATCTTACAAAATATCTTCATCTTAATCATCAAGCATTCATATTTAAAACTAGATCATATCTTTATAAAATATCACAATTCAGATGCGCAAAATAACATGTTTGCCTGAAACATTTCAATTCAACTCCATACCCAACAAGCATTACATTGAGACTAGTCATATATATATACATGTCATGATACATATCATTCTCTTTCTGTTTTCTTATAAACACATATCATTTATTTCATTATATCAAGATTTCATATACCATAGTTTCCATGTATTCCACATATATTTATTTTCCTCCTCCTCCTCTCCATTCCACATCCTTAATGTATATAGCATTCTTGTAAGTACGATTTCACAATTTACTAATAAATGCTCACATCAAACTATCCACACGAGTCATAGTCACTTACTTATTTATAATTCGAGCTACGGAGCTCCAAATTAAGATCCATAAATTTCCCCTGAAACTAGACTCAAATATATTTCCACCATAAAATTTTCATAATTTTTGGTTTAGCCAATTAGCACAATTTATTCATTAAAATTTCCCCTTTTTCACATTCTGACAGTTCTAACCTCTCTTCACTAAAAATTAATTATCTCACAGTACAGAACTCGGATAATGTTCTTGTTGATTTATCTTGAAAATAGACTCATTACGGATTTTAAAAATATATTTATAAGCCTCTAATTGTTTTTATCCAAATTTTTGTTATTTTGCAAAGTCAGAATAGGGTATCACGTAATCATTCTGCACTAGTCTCACAAAAACATAAATATCTCAAAATATAGAACTCCTTTTCTTTCTATGTTTCTTTTATATGAAGACAAACTCATTAAGATTTAATTTGATATCTCATTCAGTCTCTAATTCAATTTCTACTATTTGTGGTGATTTTTCAAATTCACATCACTGCTACTGTCCAAAACAGTTTTATTGCTAATTCACTCTTTCACACTTTCTTTGTATTAACCTCATTTTAACATACATATCACAAATCATTTTCACCAAATTTCATACATCACAAGTATAGGCCCATGATCACAAGGTCACCATAAAATCATCCTCATGTATAACTTACTTGTTTATAACCTTACCAAATCCTGGTCACTTAATGAACACATCATTCACATAACCAAGTTCCTGCACTTATTCATCACAAAACTCACAAAGCAATACATAGAGAGTCTCCCGTTGAACACTTCGAATCAATCCTCGATACTTGGTGGTTTCAGCACATAGCTCCACCCATCATATAGTTCCGCTCTCTTGTATACGTGGTGAACACTCAGTACCACCCATGTGACCTAGCCCATTTATCTCGTAGCTCTCTTGTCTACATGGTGTACACATAGTATCACCCATGCGACCTAGCTACATCATAATGTCTTGTAGCTCTCTTGTACACATGATGTGCACTCAGCACCATGCATGTGACCTAGCTACATACTATATGTGTCATCCAATCTTTCCGAAGGTTCAACTGGGATTTCTCTTGCTTTTCCAACAAATTCACCAATCACGTAATTATCCACAAACATATTTCCAATATTATTATAAAATATCATAATACAAGTAATATTGATGTATTACTTACATATAAACTTACATCTCATTTAATATCAAGGCAATAACATTAAATTACACATTGCCTTATTAAAAATCATATGAACTTACAATTTCCCATAATATCCATAATCATAGAAATCACATTTATGTATGATAATTCAATGCACTTCATGTACCATAGACATATTTTTAAATCAATTCATAAACTTGGCACCATAATCATTTAATTTAACATAATTCAATTAATTCACTAAAATTAACTTTCAAATATAAATTACAGCATTATTGTTGTATTATTATCATACCAACTTACATACTTTCAACACCTCGGAAATCATAATAAATATATCAATTTTACATTGAAACATGCATAAATTAATACTTATTATACATATGAACTTACCTCTATACTAAAACGGCCATTTTACCAACTTTCCTAATTTTCAATTTTTCTCTCATTATAGGTTCAAATCTCATTTTTCGGGATCTAAAACATCATATTTTACTTATTTAATTAATGTACTATTCAAAACAGTCCTTAACTCAAACTTTGGCAAAATTACAATTTTGCCCCTAAACTTTTTCATATTTACACTTTTTCCCCTAGGCTCGGGAATTAAACTTCATCCCTTATTCTTTTGTTTTATGAAATCCTGATCACTTTTCCCTTCTATGTAAACATCAAATTCTCACCCTAACATATATTTATGACTATTAAGTATTTTTACCGATTAAGCCCTTTTACTCGTTTTCACTCAAAACCGAGTAGCACAAGTTGTCTAACATAATTTAAAACCTCATATGCTATCATAAAACAGCAAAATAAACAAATTTCACCTATGGGTATTTTTCCAAATATGAACCCTAGCTTAAATTATTACTAGAATAAGCTTAATCAAATTACCAGGATTCCAAAAACGTAAAGAACTTGAAAAACAGGGCTAGAACGGACTTACTATTGAGCTTGGAAAGCTTGAAAACCCTAGCCATGGCTTCCCCCATGCTAATTTCGGCCTCCATGAAAAGGATGAGTCAATTTTGGCTTTATTTTCCCTTTTTATTTCTTTTAATTACCAAATGACCAAAATGCCCTTCCTTACTAAACTTTCAAAAATTCCATCCATTTCCAATTTTTGTCCATCACTTAGAAATTGGTCAAATTGCTATTTAAGCCCTCCTAATTAATATTTCAAAGCAATTTCATACTAAAAACTTCTAGAATGCAAATTTTGCAACTTATTCAATTTAGTCCCTAACTTCAAATTGAGCACTTTATGCATAGAATTTCTTCACGAAATTTTTACACAAACATGAAATAATATCATAGACCTCAAAATAATCATAAAATAAATATTTCTATCTCGAATTTTATGGTCCCGAAACCTCTGTTCCAACTAGACCCAATTTTGGGCTATTACAGAAATTGAGGAGAGATTTTCAGTCTTAATGATGAATCCTGGCATCCGAGATGGATCAATTGGCTTCCTTGGAGTAATTCCTTATGTAACACCCCTTACCCATGTTCTAAGCCGAAACAAGGTACGGAATATTATAGATCACGAAAACATGAATTCACACATTTACCTGACCTTACGTAATTAATTCCTCTAGCTTGAACAAAAATAGATAACATTAACAGATATACATAAGTACAAGTAAATTATCAAATTTTGAAAAGTAATATTTTAAAACAAATTAATTATGACACATAACAAAATGATTCAGCCCTCTATACATGCCATAATTCCAAAATAGTGTTTACAACATACCAAAAAGTATTGATACTGTGGATGGGTCTCCGACGATCTCTAAATCTCGAGTTGATATTCAATTTATCAAAGTAAAACAATCATACTAGTATATAATCACATATTCAGGACAAGCTGTTTTCTGGAGTCTTGGTTTAAAAAGAATCATATCTCGAGCTACAAAACTCAAAATCTAATTCCGTAAATTTTCCCTAAAACTAGACTCATATGTCTACTTACTAATTTGTTTCTAGAATTTTTGGTCAGGTCAATTAATACAGTTTATTAGTTAAAGTCTCCCCTGTTTCAGGGTTCGACTACTCTGACCCCTGTGCACTACGAACCAAATTTCTCCCTGTACAGAATTCTAACGACCATGCTGTTTGTTTCCCTTAAAAATAGACTCAATAAGGAATCCATGCATGTAAATTATGACTCTTAATAACTTTCTTAAAATTTATGGTTAATTTATAAAGTCAAAATAGCGGATCTCAAATTCATTCAGACCCTGTTTCACAAGAATTCAAATATCACACAATATAGAATTTGTTTGCTTCCCCTATTTCTTTTACTGAAAATAGACTCATTAAGCTTTATTTTCATATATCATTTGCATTTTTATTCAACTTCCATGATTTTTGGTAAATTTGTAAAATCATGTAATTGCTACTGTCCAACACTATTTTATTTCTAACATTCACTCTTGCATAATTTCACCTAGTCCTTTTTGTTATACCAGAATTCACTCAATTATCGAGCACATAGCTCCTAACTTTTCATAAACATAAATTTGCACATATCCACCTTATAATAACTTTCACATATTACCACTTTATCGATTTTCCCCATTGAAATCAACAGAAAAATAACAAATATACCATTGTTTACACATATTTCCTCTTTCCACACTTATAGCCGAAGTTATCTAATACGCATAGTAGCCTGCACTTAGTACCACACATGCGACCAACAATCTGGTGCACGTGGTAGCCTGCACTTAGTACTACACACGTGACCTCACCATCTGATACACGTAGTAGCCTGCACTTAGTACTACACACGTGATCGAAGTCATTGAGTATGCATAGTAGCCTGCACTTAGTACTACACATGTGACTTAACAGTATGGTACACGTAGTAGCCTGCACTTAGTACTACACACGTGTATTCACAATGGGTCATTCGTATTGTTCCTATTCCGAGGGTTCAACCGGAAAATCTTTCCTTTTTCACCATTAACACTTTTTCATAATCTAATTAAATTTGCAAGTTTCCATCATTTAATCATTCTTTGGACAGTCACCAATTCATATGATAACAACATAAAAAAATTGATAAATTATTCATGTACAAACTTACCTCGGTGCAAACTTTAGAAATGTTATAATTTAGTCCGAAAGCTTTTCTTTTCCCCGATCACGATCGATTCCACATCTTTCTTGATTATGAAGCTTGAAAATTGAAGAAACCCTAGCTATGGACGAGAGCAAAAACTTGGCAGCAACTAATTGAGAAGATGACCATTTTTATGTTATTTTTCCCATTTTATTTCATTTAATATACAAATGACCAAAATGCCCTTACTACTAAACTTTCCAAAAATTCCATCCATGTCCAATTTTTGTCCATAAACTTAGAAATTGGTCAAATTTCTATTTAAGACCTCCTAATTAATATTCCAAAGCAATTTCATACTAAAAACTTCTACAACACAAGTTTTGCAAATTATTCGATTTAGTCCCTAATCTCAACTTAAGCGCTTAATGCATAGAATTTCATCATGAAATTTTCACTTAATCATGAAATCATATCATAAACCTCAAAATAATTATAAAACAATTATTTCTATCTCAAATTTGTGGTCACAAAACCACTATTCCGATTAGGCCCTAATTCGGGTTGTCACAATTCTCCCCCTTTAGGGATTTTCGTCCCCGAAAATCTTACCGGTAAAGAGGTTCGGGTACTATTTCGTCATAGCTTTCTCAGGTTCCCACGTAGCCTCTTCTATTCCATGTCTGTGCCACAATACTTTCACTAAGGCTATACTTTTATTTCTCAAATGTTTAATTTCCCGGGCCAAAATCTTTATTGGTTCCTCCTCATAGGTCATATCCGGTCGAATTTCAATTTCTGTTAGAGGAATCACATGTGAAGGATTAGAACGGTAATATCGCAGCATCGACACATGAAACACATTATGAATCTTTTCCAACTCGGTTGGCAAGGCTAGCCGATAAGCCACTAGTTCAACTCCTTCGATAACCTTATAAGGCCCAATGAAACGCGGATTCAACTTGCCTTTTCAGCCAAACCTTAAAATTTTCTTCCACAGAGAAAACTTTAGAAAAACTTTATCACCCACTTGGAACTCGATCTCTTTTCTCTTCAAATCTGCCTATGATTTTTGTCGATCTGAAGTAGCTTTCAAACAATCACGAATCACTTTCACTTTCTCTTCAGTTTCTCTAATCAAGTTAACTCCATGAATCTGTTTCTCACTGAGCTCGGTCCAATACAAAGGAGTCCGACACTTGCGACCATATAATGCTTCGTACGGTGCCATCTGTATGCTCGATTGAAAACTGTTGTTGTAGGCAAATTCAACCAAGGGTAAATATTTCTCCCAACTGCCCTAAAATTCTAAAACACAACATCGGAGCATATCCTTGAGTACTTGAATTACTCTTTCAGATTGACTGTCAGTTTGTGGATGAAATGCGGTACTGAAATTCAATTTCGTACCGAAAGCTTCTTGCAACTTTTTCCAAAACCTCGAAGTAATCTCAGATCTCTATCCGAAATAATAGACATAGGTACTCCGTGTAATTTCACAATTTCAGAAATATATAATTCAGCCAACTTATCAAGAGAATAATCCGTACGTACTAGAAAAAAATGAGTTGATTTAGTCAGTCTGTCAACTATTACCCAGATGGCATTTTTCTTTGTCGGAGTCAGAGGCAACCCTGTCACAAAATCCATCGTAATTCTGTCCCATTTCCACTCAGGAATCGTCACTGGTTGAAGTAAACCTGAAGGTACTTGGTGTTCAGCTTTCACTTGCTGGCAAATCAAGCATTTTGCTACAAACTTAGAGATATCTCTCTTCATACCATTCCACCAATATATTTTCTTCAGGTCGTTCTACATTTTCGTACTGCCAGGATGAACTTGCAAACAACCACTGTGTGCCTCGTGTAAAATATTCTGAATCAACTCAGCATCTTTCAGTACACATACTCGATCATGGAACATTAAGCAATCCTCTGGTCCGATTCGAAAATTTGAGTTACAATCCAATTCACACTGAGCTCGCTTGGCTCGTAATTCACGGTCATTCTTCTGAGCTTCACAAATTTGCTGAAGAAATAGCGACCTAACTCTTAACTCAGCCAAAATCAAACCATCATCAGACATAGCCAAATCTGTACCCATAGCTCTCAAAGCAAACAAAGATTTTCTACTTAGGGCATCTGTGACTACACTCGCTTTCCCAGTATGATAATCAATTATTAATTCATAATCCTTTAATAATTCAAGCCATCTCCGTTGTCGTAAATTCAAATATTTTTGATTCATCAAATATTTCAAACTTTTGTGATCAGTAAAGATTCGACATTTCTCACCGTATAAATAATGACGCCAAATCTTCAAAGCAAAGACAATGGCGGCCAACTCTAAATCATGTGTCGGCTAATTCTTCTCGTACGGTTTCAACTGTCTTAACGCATAAGCTACTACTTTACCTTCTTGCATTAAAACACAACCAAGACCAATTGATGACGCGTTACTATAGATCACAAATTCTTTCCCCGACACGGGTTGCACTAACACTGGTGCTTTGGTCAACCGCTCTTTCAACTTCTCAAAACTTTGTTGACACTCTTCAGTCCAATTAAACTTAACATTCTTTTGCAATAGCTTAGTCATAGGAGAGGTGATCATCGAAAATCCCTCGACAAAGCATCGATAATATCCAACTAAGCCCAAAAAGCTTCTAACCTCAGATACATCCTTCGGCTATTTCCAATTAACAATTGCCGAAACTTTGCTCGGATCGACCCAAATACCATCACCCGAAACTACATGTCCCAAAAATCTGACTTTATGAAGCCAAAATTCACTTTTACTGAATTTAGCAAACAATTTCTTTTCTCTTAAAATCTGTAATACCATTCTTAAATGTTCAGCATGCTTCGAGAATAAATCAGGATATCATCTATGAACACAACCACAAACCTATCCAAGTATGGCCGAAAGATTTGATTCATCAAATCCATAAAGATAGCCAGAGCATTGGTTAAACCGAAAGGCATCACAAGGAATTCGTAGTGTCCATCCTCATTCTGAAAGCGGTTTTTGACACATCCGACTCTTTAACTCTCAACTGATAGTAACCGGATCTCAAATCAATCTTTGAAACATTGTCGCCCCTTTTAACTGGTCAAACAAATCATCGATTCTTGGCAACGGATACCTGTTCTTTATGGTCACCTTGTTGAGCTGTCGATAGTCAATACAAAGTCTCATGGATCCATTCTTTTTCTTTACAAACAACACGGGGGCACCCTAGGGAGAGAAACTCAGTCTCACAAACCCCTTATCTGGTAACTCTTGCAACTGAGCTTTTAATTCTTTCAATTTAGTCAGAGCCATTCTGTATGGAGAGATCGAAATTGGTGCAGTTCCAGGTAATAAATCAATAGCAAACTCTACCTCTCTGATCGGAGGCAACCCCGGTAATTCTTCTAGAAATACATCCAGGAACTCGCAGACTACCGGTACTGATTCAAGCTTCGACTCAGACATTTTAGTATTTAATACATAAGCAAGATAAGCTTCACACCTTTTTGCATATATCGCTAAGCAGACATATACAAAATCACCATAGGCAATTTATTTGATTCATTTGTTTCCACCCGAAGAATTTCACCATTTTCACATTTCAACTCAAAAGTTTTCTGTCTGCAATTTACTCTGGCATCATGTAGTATCAACTAATCCATACCCAAAATGGCATCAAACTCGTCAAATGGTAGCAACATTAGACTAGCCAGAAAACAGTGACCTTGAATCATCAAAGGGCAATTTTTGCAAACCTTATCTACTAACACATATTTGCCTAAAGGGTTTGACACTTTAATCACAAATTCAGTAGATTCTACAGGCAAGCTCTTACTAGATATCAAATTCACACAAACATAAGAATGAGTAGATCCGAGATCAATCAATGCAATGGCAATAGTATCATAAAGAGAAAATGTACCAGTGATCACATCAGGAGATGACGCTTCTTTTTAAGCACGTATGGCATAAGCTCTAGCAGGTACTCTAGCTTCCAGTCTCTCAGTTGATTCCTTTGTCACACTTTGACTGCTAGCTCCACTTCCAGTATTTCTCGGAGGTCTACCTCTATTAGCAGCACTAGTCTGTCTGGCACTCTGAAATTTTTCTTCTTCAACCCTTTTTGGGCAATCCTTAATATAATGTTCTCGGGAACCACATTTGAAACAAGCCCGGCTAATCATCCAACACTCCCCGAAATGTTGTTTACCATAGTGCTGACACTCGGGTCTATTAGATCTCACATTACCTACACTCTCCATTGAAGTAGCTTGAGCTTTAGAACCCGAATATGATCTCCTACGATCCCAATACGAATGTCCAGTTGAAACAGTCAACCGAGGATTCATTTCTTTAGACTTCTTTGACTGAGATTGGAATGACTTACTCATTGGCCTCTTTCTTGCGTCTTTGGCTTCATTCACAGCTTTTCTCTTCTCATTGCTCAGTTCTTCAGCTTTACAAGCTCGATCGACTAATACCACAAACTCTTTCAACTCTAAAATCCCAACTAGTAGCTTGATGTCTTCATTTAGCCCATCCTCAAACCTCTTACACATAATAGCTTCGGTGGACACACACTCCTTGGCATACTTGCTGAGTTTGACAAATTCACGGTCATATTCTGCCACAGACATTCTACCTTGTTTTAGCTCAAGGAACTCTTTCCATTTTTGATCAATGAACTGCTAGCTTATATACTTCTTTCTAAACTCCTCTTGGAAGAAATCCCATGTAACCCTTTCTTTAGGAACCACAGATACCAATGTCTTCCACCAATGATATGTCGAATCCCTTAGTAAAGATATAGCACATTTCAAACATTCTTCGGGAGTGAAAGAAAGCTCATCGAATACCCTGATAGAATTTTCAAGCCAAAACTCTACTTTCTCGGGATCATCATCTATATTAGCCCTAAATTCTTCAGCCCCTTGCTTTCGAATTTTATCAACTGGGGTTTTGCTCAATCTTACCATTTTGGCACCTTGAGGAACTACGGGAACTGGTTGAGGAATAGGAGGGAGTGGAGGAGGTTGAGCATTCGGATTTGCCCGAACAAATTCTGTGTACCAATTACTCATCATATGGAGAAAAGCTGTAACACCCCTTACCCGTATCCGAGGCCGGGCTAAGGTACGAGGCATTACCAGACAAACATACAAACATTAAACTAAAATACGAGCCATAAAATTTTATTCATATTTCAAAGCGTTCATTCTCTTACACATAGTCCCTTATTTGAGTCTACGGAGCCCAAAACATACTTTAGAAAGGGTTTGGGACTAAATCGAGAACTTACGCAAATCTTGGAAATTTCATGCTTTAAGGCTCCACACGTCCGTGTCCCAAAGTCGTGTTCCATACACGGCTGAGACACATGGTCGTGTCTCTGCCTGTGTGGAATATACCTAGGCTATTTTCCAAGCTTTGGTCAACCTTGATCTCCTACACACTTATACAAAATCAAAAGCATATAACATGGTATTCATTTAATGATTAAACATCCTCAATTCAACCACAAACATAGCATTTGTATGTCATCATACATGTGTCTCTCATACTCATTTTACCTTGTTTATTATAGTACCACTTATACATTTATACCAAGATTATCATCTTACCAAATATCTTCAGCTTAATCATCAAGCATTCATATTTAAAGCTAGATCATATCTTTATAAAATACCATGAATCAGATGCGCAGAATAACATGTTTGCCTGAAACATTTCAATTCAATTCCATACCCAACAAGCATTACATTGAGACTAGTCATATATATACATGTCATGATACATAACATTCTCTTTTTGTTTTCTTATAAACACATATCATTTATTTCATTATATCAATATTTCATATACCATAGTTTCCATGTATTCCACATATATTTATTTTCCTCCTCCTCCTCTCCATTCCACATCCTTAATGTATATAGCATTCTTGTAAGTACGATTTCACAATTTACTAATAAATGTTCACATCAAACTGTCCACATGAGTCATAGTCAATTAATTATCTATAATTTGAGCTAAAGAGCTCCAAATTAAGATCCGTAAATTTCCCCTGAAATTAGACTCACATATCTTTCCATCATAAAATTTTCATAATTTTTTGTTTAGCCAATTAGTACGGTTTATTCATTAAAATTTCCCCTGTTTCACTTTTTGACAGTTCTGACCTCCCTTCACTAAAAAATAATTATCTCACAGTACAGAACTCGGATAATGTTCTTGTTGATTTATGTTGAAAATAGACTCATTATGGATTTTAAAAATATAATTTGAAGCCTCTAATTATTTTTATCCAAATTTTTGTGATTTTCCAAAGTCAGAACAGGGGATCACGTAATCATTCTGAATCAGTCTCACAAAAACATAAATATCTCAAAATATAGAACTCCTTTTCTTTCTATGTTTCTTTTATATGAAAATAGACTCATTAAGCTTTAATTTGATATCTCATTCAGTCCCTGATTAAATTTATACTATTGTTGGTGATTTTTCAAAATCAAGTCACTGCTACTGTCCACAGTTTTATTGCTAATTCACTCTTTCACACTTTCTTTGTATTAACCTCATTTTAACATACATATCACAAATCATTTTCACCACATTTCATACATCACAAGTATAGGCCCATGATCACAAGGTCACCATAAAATCATCCTCATGTATAACTTACTTGTTCATAACCTTACCACATCCTGGTCACTTAATGAACACATCATTCACATAACCAAGTTCCTGCACTTATTCATCACAAAACTCACAAAGCAATACATAGAGAGTCTCCCGTTGAACACTTCGGATCAATCCTCGATACTTGGTGGTTTCAGCACATAGCTCCACCCATCATATAGTTCAGCTCTCTTGTACACATGGTGAACACTTAGTACCACCCATGTGACCTAGCCAGTTTATCTCGTAGCTCTCTTGTCTACATGGTGTCCTTCACTTGGAACCACGCATGCGACCTAGCTACATATATCCCGTAGCTCTCTTGTCTACATGGTGTACACATAGTATCACCCATGCGACCTAGCTACATCATAATGTCTTGTAGCTCTCTTGTACACATGATGTGCACTCAGCACTATACATGTGACCTAGCTACATACCATCTGTATCATCCAATCTTTCTGAAGGTTCAACCAGGATTTCTCTCTCTTTTCCAAAAATTTCACCAATCAAGTAATTATCCACAAACATATTTCCAATATTTTTATAAAATATCATAATACAAGTAATAGTGATGTATTACTTACATATAAACTTACATCTCATTTAATATCAACGCAATAACATTAAATTACACATTGTCTTATTAAAAATCATATGAACTTACAATTTTCCATAATATCCATAATCATAGAAATCACATTTATGTATGATAATTCAATGCACTTCATGTACCATAGACATATTTTTTAAATCAATTCATAAACTTGGCACCATAATCATTTAATTTAACATAATTCAATTAATTCACTAAATTTAACTTTCAAATATAAATTACAGCATTATTGTTGTACTATTATCATACCAACTTTCATACTTTCAACACCTCGGAGATCATAGTAAATATATTAATTTTACATTGAAACATGCATAAATTAATGCTTATTATACATATGAACTTACCTTGATATTAAAACGGTCATTTTACCAACTTTCCCAATTTTCGATTTTTCTCTCATTCTAGGTTCAAATCTCGTTTTCCGGGATCTAAAACATCATATTTTACTTATTTAATTAATGTACTATTCAAAACAGTCCTTAACTCAAAATTTGGAAAAATTACAATTTTGCCCCTAAACTTTTGCATATTTTCACTTTTGCCCCTAGGCTCGGGAATTAAACTTCATCCCTTATTCTTATTTTTTATGACATGATGATCACTTTTCCCTTCTATGGCAACATCAAATTCTCACTCTAACATATACTTATGACTATTAGGTATTTTTACCGATTAAGCCCTTTTGCTCGTTTTCACTTAGCACAAGTTGTCTAACATAATTTAAAACCTCATATAGTATCATAAAACACCAGAATACACAAATTTTACCTATGGGTATTTTTCCAAATATAAACCCTAGGTTGAATTATTGCTAGCATAAGCTAAATCAAGTTACCGGGACTCCAAAAACTTAAAGAACTTGAAAAACGGGGTTAGAACGGACTTACAATTGAGCTTGGGAAGCTTGAAAACCCTAGCCATGGAGTCTCCCTTGGTATACACGTCCATGGTGAAGAAGATGAGCAAAATTGGCTTTTAATTTTGTATTTTAATTCATTTTACCCCTAAATGACCAAAATACCCTTACTACTAAACTTTCCAAAAATTTCATCCATGTCCAATTTTTGCCCATAACTTAGAAATTGGTCAAATTGCTATTTAAGACCTCCTAATTAATATTTCAAATCAATTTCATACTAGAAACTTCTAGAATGCAAGTTTTGCAACTTATTCAATTTAGTCCCTAACTTCGAATTAAGCACTTTATGCATAGAATTTCTTCAAGAAATTTTCACACAATCATGAAATCATATCATAGACCTCAAAATAATCATAAAATAATTATTTATATTTCAGATTTTGTGGTCCCGAAACCTCTATTCCAACTAGACCGAATTTTGGGCTATTACAAAGGCTTCCTGGGCCCCATCTCCCTGATCATGTGTCTCATGCCTGCTCTCAACTGGCGTAGTCCCTTGTGCGGTAGCCGGCGCATTACTTTCTACATCATCAGCTACAGCTTGGTCGGGATCCATTTACTATATAAAAACACGATTTAAATTGTCATGAGTCATCACACTATCATAATATAATTATGGCATGTATAGATAGACTTCCACACACAGTACGTAAATCTGAGAACCGCCTAAACCTCAGCTCTGATACCAATAAATGTAACACCCTTTACCCATGTTCTAAGATGGAACAAGGTACGGAATATTACAGATCACGAAAACATGAATTCACACATTTACCTAATCTTACACAATTAATTCCTCTAGCTTGAACAAAAATAGATAACATTAACAGATATACATAAGTACAAGTAAATTATCAAATTTTGAAAAGTAATATTTTAAAACAAATTAATTATGACACATAACAAAATGATTCAGCCCTTTATACATGTCATAATTCCAAAATAGTGTTTAAAATACCAAAAAGTATTGATAGTGTGGATGGGTCTCCGACGATCTCCAAATCTCAAGCTGGCTTAGTAATTCTATAAGACAAGAAAAAGAATAGAAGGTAAGCATATAGTTTAGTAAGTAAGTACGAAATTGATATTCAATTTATCAAAGTAAAACAATAAAGTAAAACAATCATACTAGTATATAATCACATATTCAGGACAGGCTGTTTTCTGGAGTCTCGGTTTAAAAAAATCATATATCGAGCTACAAAACATGAAATCCAATTCCGTAAATTTTTCGTGAAACTAGACTCATACGTCTACTTGCTAATTTGTTTTTAGAATTTTTGGTCAGGTCAATTAATACAGTTTATTAGTTAAAGTCTCCCCTATTTCAAGGTTCAACTACTCTGACCCCTATGCACTATGAACCAAATTTCTCCCTGTACAGAATTCCAACGACCATTCCGTTTGTTTCCCTTAAAAATAGACTCCATAAAGAATCCATGGATATAAAGTATGACTCTTAATAATTTTTTTAAAATTTATGGTGTATTTATAAAGTCAGAACAGGGGATCTCAAATTCATTCAGACCCTATTTCACAAGAATTCAAATATCACACAATATAGAATTCTTTTTCTTCCCCTGTTATTTTATGTGAAAATAGACTCATTAAGCTTTATTTTCATATATCATTTGCATTTTTATTCAACTTCCATGATTTTTGGTAAATTTTAAAATCATGTAACTGCTACTGTCCAACACTGTTTTATTTCTAACATTCACTCTTGCATAATTTCACCTAGTCCTTTCTGTTATACCAGAATTCACTCAATTATCGAGCACATAGCTCTTAAATTTTCATAAACATAAATTTTCACATATCCACCTTATAATAACTTTCACATATTACCACTTTATCGATTTTCCCCGTTGAAATCAACAGAAAAATAACAAATATTCCATTGTTTACACATATTTCCCCTTTCCACACTTATAGCCGAAGCTATCTGATACGCATAGTAGCCTGCACTTAGTACTACACATGTGACTAACAATCTGGTACACGTAGTAGCCTGCACTTAGTACTACACATGTGACTAACAATCTGGTAAACGTAGTAGCCTGCACTTAGTACTACACACGTGATCGAAGTCATTGAGTACGCATAGTAGCCTGCACTTAGTACTACACAGGCGACTTAACAGTATGGTACACGTAGTAGCCTGCACTTAGTACTACACACGTGTATTCACAATGGGTCATTCGTATTGTTCCTATTCCGAGGGTTCAACCGGAAAATCTTTCCTTTTTCACCGTTAACACTTTTTCATAATCTAATTAAATTTGCAAGTTTCCATCATTTAATCATTCTATGGACAGTCACCAATTCATATGATAACAACATAAAAAAATCGATAAATTATTCATGTACAAACTTACCTCGGTGCAAACTTTAGAAATGTTATAATTTAGTCCGAAAGCTTTTCTTTTCCCCGATCACGATCGCTTCCACGTCTTTCTTGATTATGAAGCTTGAAAATTGAAGAAACCCTAGCTATGGACGAGAGCAAAAATTTGGCAGCAACTAATTGAGAAGATGACCATTTTTTGTGTTATTTTTCCCATTTTATTTCATTTAATATACAAATGACCAAAATGCCCTTACTACTAAACTTTCCAAAAATTCCATCCATGTCCAATTTTTGCCCATAAACTTAGAAATTGGTCAAATTGCTATTTAAGACCTCCTAATTAATATTCTAAAGCAATTTCATACTAAAAACTTCTAGAACACAAGTTTTGTAAATTATTCGATTTAGTCCCTAATATCAACTTAAGCGCTTAATGCATAGAATTTCACTACGAAATTTTCACTCAATCATGAAATCATATCATAAACCTCAAAATAATTATAAAACAATTATTTCTATCTCGAATTTGTGGTCACGAAACCACTATACCGATTAGGCCCTAATTCGGGTTGTCACACTTTACCCCCTCTTCTCCTTCTCCCATTTTCTTCTCTTCTAGGGTGTATTTATAGGCTTTGGAATGCCTAGAAGCCCTCAAAAGTGGCCTTTTTCGAATTGGACTTAACTTGGGCTTGGCAGGGACACGCCCGTGTGACACGCCCGTGTGCAATTACTTTAGGCCGTGTTCGAGCCTGTTAGAATAGCACGAGCGTGTGCTATACTCGTGTGAGTCATGCTCCAATTCTGCCAGATTGGCACGGCCGTGTGGTTTGCCCGTGTGAGGAGGTCCAGGCTGTATTGATATCATACTTTGGCCCATTTTCTCCGTTTTTGGCCCGTTTCTCGTTCCTTTCTCTCACCTATGCTCTCCTAAGTATAAAACATGAAATTAAAGCATTAGGAGCATCGAATTCACCAACTCTAATGAGAAATCATTCATAAAATGCATTAAACATCGGCTAAAAATATGTATAATTTACGGTTTATCAACCGGTCACACGCCCATGTACCAGCCCTTGTGCCACACATGGCCATTAGACATGCCCGTTTGTCTAGGCCGTGTCAAACCTATAGGTATATTGACTTAATTCGAAAGGGTACCCCAGAGGACACAAGGCCGTGTAACATGACCGTGTGTAGCACACGACTGAGACACATGCCCGTGTCTTTGCCCGTGTAGACAAAAATAGGCCATTTGTAAAGCCAATTTGGCATTTTTTCTCATGCACACATAGCAACTTAATTGGTACCAAGTCAATACATATTTAAGCAACCCAAAATATGTTATTCCATACATATATCATGCCATCTATCCACAACCAATTCAACTACTCAATTCCATACTCAAAACATACCAAGTTATTATCTATAAATCATACCATAATATACTATTCCTTAAGCATTAATACACCAACTTACAACTATCCATAATAGCCAACACATAACCATACCAAACAAACCAACACATTAGGTATTATATACATCATATATATAACACTTACCAAACACAATTCAAGCCAACTTAAATGGCCATACATACCACCATTTAAAAGCCAAATCTCATGGCTAATATCATAATTCAAAATATACCAAGATGACACTAGCTTAAATCGCCATACATACCAACATTTACAAGTCATATACCGTATAACAAAGCTTTAAAAGTACCAAAAAAATGATCGATAGTGTGATGATGCTTCCCGATGATCCCCGAGTCCAAGTTAGCTTTGATTCTCTATAAAACATAAATAAATAACACACAAAATAAGCTTCATAGCTTAGCAAGTTCGTACTAAATAAACTCAACAGTTCATAATATACAAATCATCAACTTGTACTAATTAATATCTAAATCATGGTGACCAACAAACTTTCCCATACTTACTCAAGTGTTTATGAACAAGTTCATAACTTCTTCTATTTGGATTTCATGTTTTATACGTACATACCTGTACAAATTCATGAAGTAGACGTTCTTACTTCACTCGCATCTCAGGTATCATCAATATCCTCAATGTTAAAAAATCTTACTACCGATGGGTCTAATAGTTTTGTAGCATAGCTACCAAATCAATTTGAAAGTATAGCCTGTGTTTATTTTGGGAAAGGACATTTGTTCGAAGAATGTCCATCGAACCTAGAATTCGTGTATTACATGGGTAACTAGAACCAAAATTGAGGAAGGCAAGGACTGCAATCCAATTTATATAACCCATCGTGGCGAAATCACCCTAATTTTTCCTGGAGTAACTAAGGGGCTAGAACCAATAACACTTATGCCCAACCTAAACCAACCCAGCCGCCTAGTTTCCCCCAAGAAGTTCAGTAACCAGCTCAAGCTGAATCATCCAATAGCTTAGAGAATTTATTGAAGGTATACATGGCGAAAAATGATGCCACTCTAAGGAATTTGGAGAATCAAGTGGGCCAGCTGGCTATTGAACTCAGAAACTGACCACAAGGTGCTTTACTTAGTGATACGGAGAATCCAAGGAATCTAAGGAAAGAGCGTTGCAAAGCGTTGACATTGAAGAGTGGAAAGACAGTAGAGGCCAACACCATCAAAGAAGAAAAAGAGCAAGCTGACGCTCAAGATTCAGAGGAAGTTCAACCGAGCGTTGAAATTCTAGCTTCACAAGAACCTGAATATGCAAAACACGACAACATAATTTCAAAACTACTAATTCTAACCAACTAATAACTCCGTTAGATGCAAAATTGCCACAAAAGACGAATCAACCAGGTCCAATAAAGAAACCACCACCACCCTACCCTCAAAGACTTCAAAAGTAGAAGCAGGAGATACAATTCAAGAAGTTCCTAGACGTACTCAAGCAACTTCATATCAACACCCCGTTGGTTGAAGCACTTGAGCAAATGTCGAACTATATCAAATTCATAAAGGATATCCTGTCAAAAAAATGAAGACTTGGAGAATTTGAGACAGTAGCTCTGACAAAGGAATACAGTGCATATCTTCAAGACAAACTACCCCCAAAGCTGAAGGATCCTGGATATTTTACCATCCCTTGCAACATTGGAGCAACATATTGTGGTAAGGCATTATGTGACTTAGGTGAGAGTATTAACTTGATGCCTATGTCAATATTTAGGAAGTCAGGGATAGGTGAAGTTAGACCTACTACGATTACACTTCAATTAGCAAAACAATCCTTAGCACATCCAAAAGGAAAAATTGAGGATGTACTAGTACGTGTAGATAAATTTATCTTCCTTACTGATTTTGTTATTCTAGACTTTGAAGAACAAAGAAGTGCCAATTATCTTAGGAAGACCGTTCTGAGCAACCGAAAGGACCTTTATTGATGTGCAGAAGGGCGAGCTTACTATGCGTGTTCAGGAAGATCCGGTAACATTTAACATTTTTAAGTCTATGCGATTTTCAAACACAATTGGTGATTGTTCTACAGTATCGATTTAAAGGGTTTATGTGACAGCCCAAAGTTGACCCTAGTCGGGAAGTGGTTTCGGGACCGCTAAACCGAGTCACCGAAATGTTTGAATGTGATACTTATTGTCTAGAATATGTAATTATGAATGTGTGAAAATTTCAAGCTTCAATTTGGTTGATTTCATGTGAATTTAGTCAATAGGACTTATGTGAGAAAATTCTAAAATGTGATAGGTCAATGTGTGAGGACCTATTAGTGCATGTGGACAAAGGGGGACTTGCATGTCAAATTCCCCCCCTACTAGTAGTGGCCGGCCATGACAAGCATGGTAGACCAAGTTTGATGGCCAAGACATGTCATAGACATGTTTTGTTGGTGCATCATGGGTGGAAAAAAATAAAATAATAGGCATGGAAATTAAATAATGAAAAGGAGTATGATGAAAACACAAAAAAAAAAAAGTGTGTAGTTGATTCTTCCCCCCCCCCATTGCCGTGAGCTAAAGAAAAGAGAGGAGAAGAACTTTGTTCATCCTTTTCTCACCTTCATTTAGCCTAAATTAGAAAGAAAAACAAAGAAAAAAATTTCTCATCCTTTGGTTCATCCTTGGCCAAAAATTTTAAGGAGGAAAGAAGAAGAAAGGTGAAGAGATTCGGCCATGCATGTAGCTAGGCTAAGGTATGTTTGATGATGTTCCATGAGATGCATGCATGTTTTAGTTGTTAGCTTGAGTTCTACCTAGCCCATGGTCTAAATCTTGCTATGTGATGGAAATGGCACTTGACCATGGATGCATCATTCTTGGTTGGTGTTTGATGTTGTGGTGATGAGGCATGAGGATGAGTTAAGATTCGGCCTAGGTGGAGGTTGTGTTAATGCCATTGCATGCAAAATATGAAGCTTGTTAATGATGCATGTGATGATGGCTTGATGATTCTTGAACCTCCTTTTTAGCATTTTTGTGTGAGCACATATGTGCATTGGTTGCTAAATGGAGAAGAATCGGCTAGCAAGATGTGTGCTAAGGCCGAATGTAACTTTGCATGTTAATGAGCAATGCATGTGTTAAATTGATGAAAAGGGGGAGGATGCTTTACTAGTGTGTATATGTGTGTATTAAGTGTTGAAATCGACCCCAAAAATAGACATGCATATTCGGCCAAGGGGAAAGAAATTAGCTAATATGTTGTGTTGATGCATGATTTTTGCATGTATGAGACTTTAATGTCTAATGTATAAATATGGGCTAAGTGCCTTGTGTTCATCTTTTTGATGCCTAAATGATGAAATCAATTTATTTGTTTAATTAAGCTCAAGAGCAAAGGGGAAATAAATCCGATAAAGGGAAGGAAAAAGTGGTTGAATAGCTAGCGGAATCGTTCGACAACACCCGAGGTAAGTTCTTGAGTAAGAGAGCTTAAATTACGATGTGATTAAATCATGCTCTATGTGTGGCTATTGAGCCGAATGTGCAAGGACGATATGTGCCTTGTGTTTGAGTTTCGCAAATGAAAATGAAATATGAATGTGCCATGAATTATTGTTAGATGTGCATGATTAATTGAATGCTGTCCGGGCTAAGTCCCGAAGGCTTTGTGCTAAGTGAATATATCCGGACTAAGATCCGAAGGCATTTGTGCGAGATACAAATTCCGGGTTAAGCCCCGAAGGCCTTTGTGCGAGATACTAAATCCGGGTTAAGTCCCGAAGGCATTCGTGCGAGTTATTAAATCCGGGTTATGTCCCGAAGGCATTGTGTGAGTTACTAAAACCGGGCTATGTCCCGAAGGCATTTGAACGAGGAGCTATATCCGGTTAAATTCCGAAGGTACGTGATTTGGTAATGAATGAGCTTGCTGTAAAATTCCAGCGAATACTCGAAAAACATCCCAATATGGGGATATGTTACGTATGTGTTGAATTTAATCGAGCCCTTACAAATAAATGTTCGCTCAGTTGATAAACGAGCTACCGGCCTTCGGCTAAGTTAGTCTATTGTGTATGTACATAAGGGTTGTTAATGTTGTGAAGCAAATTTGATATCGGTAAATTGCGTATTGTGAAATATTCCGTTTAGCTAATTGTGTGTTATTCTTTGTTTATGCTGGAATTCCTTGCTCAAAACTTACTAAGCATAAATTGCTTACTCGTTACACTGCTCCTCTGTTTTATAGATTTTTGGTTCTCCAGCTATCGGACTCGGGATCTTGAAGTCGAAGTCGCCCACACTATCAAAGGCTCTTTTGGGTACTATTTTGGTTGAATTTTGATATGGCATGTATAGGACTACCCATTGTTGTTTTCGAGTACTTTATGAAATGTATAAGTGTACAGCCATGCGAAAATGGCTTGTAGAAGTGGAGTATGGCATTAGACCATTCGTGTTTATGAATGTATAGATGGTTTCATGATGTAACTATAGTTGGAATGGAAGTGTTGAGCAAATGATCAGCCATTGGAATGGCTAAGTATGATCATATGTGGGCATATGTATGACAAGGCCCTAGTTGGTCAATGAAACCCCGAAAATAGGTAAGGTTTACTTTGAAAACAGAGGCTGACAGCAGCAGTGGTGTGGATTGGAAAAATCACAAGAATTCGTAGGAGTGGAATTAAATAGTGAATAAATTATGTAATCGAACCTTGATGAATCTACTTTCATATGAAAGTAACGAAACAATCATATGAACAGTACAGTAATAGATATTCAGGTTCTTGTGGAACAGGGCCAGAACAGTTTCTGGATTCCCTGTTCCGACTTTGGAAATTCACTATAAATTTACCAGAGATAATTAGGGGTCATACCATATATGTATGGATTCCTCTCTGAGTCTAGTTTCCATAGAAACAAACGGCATCAGTATTGAAGCTCTGTGCAGAGAGATATCCAAGTCGTAATGGGAAAAGGTCAGTGTAGTCGACCCCTGTAACATGGGAGACTTTGACTAATAAACTGTACTAATTGGCCCGACCAAAAATTCTAGAAAAAAATACATAGGTGGGGACATGAGTCTAGTTTCAGGGAAAAATCACAAAACTGATTTTCGAGTTGTGAAACTCAAGATATGATTTTTGAAGCGACTAGTACTCAGACTGGGCAGTGTCTGGAAAAATTTTTCAAAGTTTGTTAACATCTCGTGTCCGACTCCGGTGTCGGTCTCGGGTTCGGGGTGTTACAGTTTAATAGTGGAGAATGAGCTCAACTACGTTGAGGATTCGTTAGAACAAATTTTGATATCAGATCCTCCGAATGATGAAGAGGAGGATGAATACTTAGCTTTACTAGAAGCTAATCAAAGAGGATTTAATCTGCAATCCCGTTTTGAATCTTTGGAATTAGAGAATAGGGATTATGCCCAATCAAAAGCGTCAATCGAGGAGCCACCTAAATTAGAACTCAAGGTACTACCTTCACATTTAAAATATGTTTATTTAGGTAACACTTCTACTCTACCTGTGATTGTTTCACTAGAATTAACTAGTGAACAAGAAGAGAAACTCATCCTTGTACTGAAACAATTCAAGAAGGCTATCAGATGGACCATAGCCGATATTCACGGTATTAATCCATCTGTATGCATGCACAAGATCATACTAAAAGATGGTGACAAAGGGACTAGTGCTGGACAACGAAGATTGAACCCCATTATGAAGGACGTGGTAAAGAAGGAAATTATCAAGTGGTTAGATATGAGTATAATCTACCCCATCTCAGATAGTTTCATGGGTAAGTCTGATCCGGTGCGTGCCAAAGAAATGAGGCATTACGATAATCAAAAATGAGTATAATGAGTTAATACCAATTAGAAAGGTTACGGGATGGAGAATTTGCATCGATTACTGGAAGCTAAACAAGGCGACTAGGAAAGATCACTTTCCTTTACCATTCTTGGACTAGATGCTGGATAAACTCAAGAAGCGAGACGATTACTATTTTCTTGATGGATACTCAAGGTATAATCTGATTACAGTAGCACCGAAAGATCAGCACAAGACAACATTCACCTGCCCGTACGGTACATTTGCATTTAGATGCATGCCATTTGGTTTATGTATTGCACCTGCTACATTTCAAAGATGTATGATGTCTATTTTCCCTGACATGGTTGAGAAGTATTTGGAAGTTTTTATAGATGATTTTTCAGTTTTAGGAGATACTTATGATGATTTCTTAGCCAATCTAGCCAAGGTACTAAGGCGATATGAAGAAACAAACCTTGTACTCAACTGGGAAAAGTGTCATTTCATGGTACGAGAAGGTATTGTTCTAGGGCATTGAATGACGAGACATGGAATAGAGAAAGATAAAGCAAAGGTAGATGTTATTGAGAAACTCCCACCTCCAACATCTGTAAAGGGTGTTAGAAGATTTTTGGGCCACACCGGTTTTTATCGAAGATTTAACAATGACTTCTCCAAAATTGCTAAACCCTTATGTAAATTATTAGAGAAGGACACGACATTTAAATTTTACGAAGAGTACTTAAGAGCTTTCAACAATTTGAAGAGTCGACTAGTTTCGGCACTCAGAGTAGTCACAATAGACTGGGATTTACCATTTGAATTGATGTGTGACGCAAGTGACTTCGCAATAGGAGCTGTCATGGGTCAGCGAAGGAACAAAGTTTTTCATCCCATCTACTATGCAAGTCAAACTCTAACAGGAGCTTAACTGAATTATATAGTAACAGAGAAAGAGTTACTTGCTATTGTGTTTGCTTTTGACAAGTTTCGATCTTATCTTGTAGGTACCAAGGTGACTGTCTATACGGACTACTCGGCAATTAAGTATTTGCTTTCCAAGAAAGACGCTAAGCCAATACTGATTCGATGGGTACTTCTACTTCAAGGGTTTGATTTAGAAATTCAAGATCGAAAGGGAGTAGAAAATCAAGTAGCAGATCACTTGTGCAGATTAAAGCCACAAGAAGGGAATTCTCCACTTATACCCATTTAAGAGACATTTCTAGATGAACACATACTAAAGGTAAATCATGTCTATAATACCCCTTGGTTTGTTGATATTGCTAACTATTTAGCTTGTGGTTTGATGCCGATTGATAAGACATATCATCAAAGGAAAAAGTTTCTTCACGATGTGAAGTACTATTTCTGAGAAGAGCCATATTTGTTTAAAAAGTACGCAGATCAAATAACCAGAAGATGCGTGGCAGAAGATGAAATACAAAAGATTATATACCAATGTCACTCTGCTCGGAGTGGGGGACACTTCAGAGGTACTCATACTATGGCCAAAGTATTACAAGCTGGATTCTTTTGGCTAACACTATTTAAGGACGCATATTCTTACGTAAAGAGTTGTGATTGATGTCAAAAGGTTGGAAATGTCACCAACAGAAATGAGATACCTCGAACAAATATCATTGAGGTAGAATTGTTTGATGTATGGGGTATTGACTTTCTTGGTCCTTTCCCTCCATCCTTTGGTCACAAGTATATATTGGTAGCAGTAGACTATGTGTCTAAGTGGGTCGAGGTTGAAGCTTATTCGATAAATGATGCTAGGTTGTGATGAAGTTTTTGTAGAAACACGTGTTTACAAAATTTGAAACCCCAAGAGCTATTATTAGCGATGAAGGGTCCCATTTTGTGAACAAGTGGTTGAAATGGTTATTAGATAAACATGGAGTGAAACACAAGGTCGCTACAGCTTACCATCCGTAGACGAATGGGCAAGCTGAATTGGCAAATAAGGAGATCAAAGGCATACTTGAGAAGGTAGTTCACTTGAACAATGAGATTGGTCCAAAAGACTAGATGATGCTTTATGGGCTTATAGGATAGCATACAAGACACCTTTAGGGATGTCACCCCATAAGTTGGTTGTGGGAAAGCCTGCCTATCTACCCTTGGAGATAGTGCACAAAGCTTATGGGCTCTTCAACAACTCAACTTGGATCTTAAGCTTGCTAAAGAGAAACAGATGCTCCAACCCAATAAGCTAGAGAAATTCCGAATGTTCTCATACAAAAATGCCAGATTACTCAAAGAGAGACTTAAGAAATGGCATGACAAACACATTCAAGTTCAAGAATTTGAAGCGGGTCAGCAAGTATTATTATTTAATTCTTGATTAAGGTTCTTTCCAAGTAATTTAAAATCACGTTGGTCCAGTTCATTTACGATTCATCGCATCTATCCATGCGGAGTTGTTGAACTCTAAGGTAAGGGAGGTAATTTTCAAGTTAATGCTCAATGTCTGAAACATTACTAGGGAGATAAGAATGAACAGAATCAAATTTCATTCATTTTATCGAGTATTTAAATTTTCTTGTTTTCCCTTTTAATAAATGATTAAGGGTATATTTTCGGGATTAGTATGTTTAAATAAATTATGTCTAGGAGATTGGAACTTAAGCGGGACCGCTTGGGACCCCTCCTATCTTTCCCGGGAATTGATTTTTACAAAATTTTCCAAGAAATTATTATCTAAATGGCAAAATAAATTTTTGGTTTTTCAAATAAAAAGGTCAATTTTGACCCAAGTTTTAAATTGCAACTCAATTTCAAATTTTCATTAAGTCTAGGGACTTAATTGAACTATTTGTAAAATTTTATTGTTATTTTCATAAATAATAAAAATTAGGTGCCTCTTTTAGTAAATGTTTTCAGAAGGCATCTAGAATAAATGTTTTTAATTAAAAAATTACAAATAATAATAATAATAAGATGATAAACTTTAATATATAATTATATCTATTATAATTTATATATTAATTTTTTCAACTTAGCATAGAATTAAGATTAGTTTAATTTTAATCATTTTTTTGTTTTAATAAATTATAGCAATGATAATTTAAATGCATATATTTAATTATTAATTGTTGTTAACTTTGAGTAGAATTAGAATTAGAATATTTTAATAATTAAATTACTCTAAGAATTCTACTCTACTTCCTACTCCTTCCATTATAAATTCCACCAATCTAGTCTTATTTTCATTCATTCACCATTCACTCCAAAAACACCCAGACCCTTAAGTGCTGAAACCCCCTAGCTGAACACCTAGCAGCAGCATTGCCCAACTGATCGGCCAACACAGGCCCAACAGCCCCAACTCTATTTCACATCGCACGACCAAGCGCCCAGCAGCCCTCGCACATAGGTGCGCCAATGGCCTCCCCGTGCTGCTACACTTGTTGCTGTAGCCCAGCTGCCTAGGCCGTGTCTCACACCAGCACCCAGTGCCTACGCGCTCACACCAGGCCTGCTTGACAAGGCTCCGTACGTTGCTGCTTGCTCCCAGCCCAACTCACGCACTACTTCCACACGTACCAAACTCGCACGCCCTAGCTACCTTGCACATCCGAACGACATACACCTTCACCCATACTTAGCCAAATCCTCCAACCAACCTTCAACCGACCTATTCCTAATTATTATTTTTTTTAGAAGTTCTAAAAAACAAAAAAAAGGGTGGTTAATCATGCCTCGTAAGAGAACTCGTGCCTGCGCCCAAATTGATGAAACACAAAACAAGTTCTATTATGAAGAAGCCAAAGCAAGATACAATAGTATCTTCAAAAATCAACAGATGCATCCTAAGAAAGGCTTCACATTGAAAGAAAGCAACTATATTGATTTTATGGCACATATTTGTCAAGTTGCTGAAGCCCTCAATTGGGAATTGTTTTGTGAGAAAAGACATAGTGTGGATGAGGAACTAGTTCATGAATTCTATACGAATTTAACCTCTAGCTAGTTGACTGAAGTTCCAGTTTGCATAATCAAGGTACCAATAAATTCAAATGCTATTAATGAGTTCTTTGAATTACCTGATTTCAAAAAGGATGAATATTCTTCTTTGATGAGCAATATCGAGCTTGAAAATTTGCAAGAAATTCTCGAGGAACTTACAGTTCCAAGTTCTAAGTGGACTGTGTCAAAGCAAGGAATCCACACTTGTCAAAGGGAATATTTGACACCACTTGCAAAGTACGGTTCTATTTCATCCATTTTAGCCTTACACCTAGTTCTCATGGGACAACAATTTCATTAGAGCGAATAGTCTTATTATACTCGATTTTAACTGGAATGACCATTGATGTAGGAAAAATCATCTTGAGAGAAATGCGGAATTGTGCTATTAGACGCTCTAGCCCAGCTTACTTCCCCTTTACGATAACAATTTTGTACTTAAAAGCTAAAATTCTTGCAAACGAAAAGAAGACAGGGTATAGACAGGGAACAATCACAGATTGGGACCTTTACCAAATAGCTAGAGATTCTGTTCTATAGCATCGAATTGAAGAAAGTGAGGATCCCAAGAAGAGGAAGAAGATCCCACAGAGATCGAGCTAGTGCAATCGGTTGAAGTCCCTATTAAGGTGGAATCAATGGAACCAGAAGTTGAACCTGATATCAGAACTTCAATGTTCAGAACTCAACCGCCTAGCCCAGATCTTCGAGATGAGCCCTCAAATTTGATGGACATAATACAGCATATGCAATGGCAGCAACAAGCTTATCGGAGATACCCAAAAATAAGGGATGACTCGATGAGAAGTGCTCTTAAGAAAATTTACAATGACCAATTTATTTTTGTGCATGAGTTTCCAGATTTCATATTTGAACCATGGAGTCCATTATCGAAGAAGGAGCAAAGCGATTCATGCAAAGGCAATAATGATGGAGCAAAAGATGAGTCGAATTCGAAAGGATCTATAGATAAATAAAAATGGAGGATCTCAACTTTATTTTATTTTTGTTTCTAGGTTATTTTAGGATTGAGTTAATTAGGCATTTTTTGTGATAGCCCTAAAGTGACCCTAGTCGGAAAGCGGTTTCGGGACCGCTAAACCGAGTCACCAAATTATTTAAATATGATATTTATTGTCTAAAATATGTGATTATGATTGTGTGAAAGTTTTAAGCTTCGATTTAGTAAATTGCATGTGAATTTAGTCAATAGGACTTATGTGTGACACTTTTGAAATGTGATAGGTTAATCTATAAGGATCTATTAGTGCATGTAATCAAAGGGGTGGACTTGCATGTCAATTTCCCCCATTTAATTACTAGTGGCCGGCCATGACAAAGGGTGATGGGCAAAACATGTCATAAAACATGTTGTGATAATGGTTTATGTTAGAAAAAAATAAAATAAGGAGTATGGGCAATAAAATAATAATGGGAAGGTAAATGATGACAAAAAAAATGTGTGTGGTTGCCCCCCCCATTGCCATGAATTGAAAAAAAAAGAAAGAAGTTCTCATGTTGTTCTTGGCTGAATGGGAGAAAGAGAAGAAGGGGGAAGAGCTTTGAGAAAATCGGCTATGGTGGGTTGCTAGACTAAGGTATGTTTGATGTTGTCCATAAGATTCATGCATGTTTTTAGTTGTTAGCTTGAGTTCTACCTAGCCCATGGTTTAAATCTTTGTTATGAGATGGAGATGATATTCGGCCATGGGTGTTGTCTTCTTGGTTGATGTTTGATGTTGTGGTGATGAGGCATGAAGATGAGTCAAGTTTCGGCTAAGGTGGATTTGTGTTGATGTCATTTGCATGCTAAGTGTGAAGCTTTGTAATGATACATGTGATGGTGATTGATGACTCTTGGATTTTCTTTTTGGCATTTTTGAGTTAGACATTAAGTTCCTTGTGTAACCCATGACCAAAATTGAATGGTATGGTGTCTTGATGCATTCGGCCATGGTAGAAAGTAGATGTGAAATGGTAGTAAGGTGAAGTGCAAAATGTTAGTATTTGATTACTAGTGTATATATGCGTATTAGCCGAGTTTTGAACTTGAAACAAAATGATATATAATCAATACAAGTAACCATACTTGTAGGAAGTATTAAGCATATAATCGGCCTCAACATAGACATGCATATTCGGCCATAGGAAGAAGATTGGTGTTGCATGTATTCGGTTAGAGGCAAGCATATTGATGCTTTTATCTTGGCTTAGACAATCGGCTAAAAGAGAGTGTGGGCTAATATGTTGAGTTGATTCATGATTTCATATGTATGTGACTTTAATGTCTAATGTATATATATGGGCTAAGTACCTTGAGTTCCTCTTTTGATGCTCAAATGATTAAATCAAATTATTTGTAAAATTAAGCTCAAAAGCAAAGGGGAACTAAATCCGATAAAGGGAAGGAAAAAGTGGTCGAATAGCCATCGAAATCGTTCGATAACATCCGAGGTAAGTTTTCGAGCAATAAGACTTAATTTATGATTTGATTAAGTCATGATGTATGAGCATAACAAATATACGGTGATATGATGATTCTACTTGAATTATATGATGAGTTAATTAGTCTATACGTATGACGGGTAGTCGTATGTGCATAGAGATCGTGTCATAAAGCAAACTAAACCATGCTGTTTGTATGTGGCTAGTGAGCCGAAAATGGGAGTGCTTAATACGTGACTTGTGTTTGAACTCTAATTATGAAAATGAGATATAAATGTGTCATGATTTATTTATATGTGCATGAATATTCGGATGATAACCGGGCTAAGTCCCGAAGGCATTTGTGTGAGTTATTACATCCGGGCTAAGTCCCGAAGGCATTTGTACGAGTTATTACATCCAGGCTAAGTCCCGAAGGCATTTGTGCGAGCTACTATATCCGGGCTAAGTCCCGAAGGCATTGGTGCGAGTTACTATATCCGGGCAATGTCCCGAAGGCATTGAGCGAGTAGCTATATCCGGTTAAATCCCGAAGGTACTTGGCTTGGGATTGAGCGACCTTGTTGTAATAGTTTCAATTAATATGCTCGTAAAATCCCAGCAATGAGGTATGTCTCGTGTATACATTGATTTAGTTGATCCCTTACAATTAGTATTCGCTCAGTCGATAAATGAGCTACCGGCCTTTGGCTAAGTTGATCTTTTGTGTATGAATATAAGGGTTGGTAATGTGAAGTAAGTATGATATTGAGAATTTGTGCATATGAAATTATCCGTTTAGCCATATGAATGTTACACTTTAGTTGTGTCTAATTTTATGGCTCAAACTTACTAAGCATTAAATGCTTACTCCGTTCTTTAAATCTCTGTTTTATAGATTTTGGTTCATCAGCTATTGGACTCGGGATTATTGAAGTCGAAGTCGCCCACACTATCAAAGCCCCTTTGGTACACTTTTGGTTGAACTTTGAAATGGCATGTATAGGACTACCCTTTTTGTTGTGGGTCATGTACCCTTTGGTTTTGTATAAATTTCGATAGCCATGCGAAAATGGCTTATATACACTTTGAGCGTAGTATTATAATCGTTTTGTATGTTGTTCATTAAGAGGTATGGAAATGTTTGGAAACGATTAGCCATTGGAATGGTTAATCTTAATCATATTTTGTGCTATATATGCTAAAAGGGCTAGTTGAATCATGGAAACTATGAAATAGGTAAAGTCTACCTTAAGGGCAGATGCTGACAGCAGCTATGATGTAAACTTGAAAATCACTAAAATTAGTAGGAATGGAATTAAATAGTGAATAAATTATGTAATCGAACCTTGATGAATCTATTTTCATAGGAAAGTAACGAAATGATCATATGAATAATATGTTAAGAGATATTTAAGTTTTCGTGATACAGGGCCAAAACGGTTTCTGGATTCCCTGTTCCAAATTTGGAAATTCATTATAAGTTAACCAGAGATAATTATAAGTCATTCCATATATGTATAGATTCCTTTTCGAGTCTAGTTTCTATAGAAACAAACGACATCAGTATTGAAGCCCTGTTCAGGGAGATATCCAAGTCGTAATGCGCAAAAGTCAGTGTAGTCGAACCCTGAAACAGGGGAGACTTTAGCTAATAAACTGTACTAATTGGCTCGACCAAAAATTCTAGAAAAAAATTTGTAGATGAACATATGAGTCTAGTTTCAGGAAAAATTTACCGAACTGGTTTTCGAGTTTTGGAACTCAAGATATAATTTTTAAGGTGATAGTGACGCAGTTAGCCAGCTCGTCTGGAAATTTAAAATGGACTGTGCAAATAAGTGATTTAAGTCTGCGAACCCCTCGTGTCTGACTCCGGCAACGGTCTTGGGTACGGGGTGTTATAATTTTATTGGTATCAGAGCTACAGTTTAGTCGATTCTAGGACTATCGTAACACGTTTGGGTCTAGCTATACATGCCATTATGTGATTATTTTATAGTGTGGTGATTTCTGACAATTGAAAATGTGTTTATTTATAGTAATGGATCCCGATCCCGACCGAGCGATAGCTGATGATCTTGAGAGTGTAGCGCCTGCTCCCGCACAAGGAACAGCTCCGGCGGACTCTCAACCTAATGCTAGTAATCCGAATGATGAAGCTAGACAAGCTTTTTATAGCGTGATGAATGATTGGTTCAACCAATACATTCGAACTAATACGGCTGTTCCACAACCTCCATTCCTGACAAACACAACCCCCGCACCTACGATACCTCCGGTAGCTGACCAAATAAGGTCAAATAAGCCCTCAGTTGACAGAATCCGAAAACATGGGGCTACTGAATTTAAATCTACTGACAGTGATGATGCCGAGCAAGCTGAAATTTTGGTTGGACAACACTATTCGGGTACTCGATGAGCTATCTTGCACACCCGATGAGTGCCTAAAGTGTACCATCTCCTTGCTACGTGATTCTACCTACTATTGGTGGAATACGTTGACTTCTGTTGTGCCCAGAGAGCAAGTAACTTGGGAGTTCTTCCAAACCGAGTTTCGAAAAAAGTATATCAGTCAGAGATTCATTGACCAAAAACGGAAGGAATTTCTTAAACTCAAACAAGGTTCCCTGTCGGTTACCGACTATGAACGAAAGTTTGTAAGGCTCAGCCGGTACGCTCGAGAATGCATTTCCTCAGAAGCCGTAATGTGTAAACCTTTCGAGGATGGACTGAATGATGATATAAAGCTGTATGTTGGCATTTTGGAAATCTGAGAATTTGTGGTACTTGTCGAGCGAGCTTGCAAAGCCGAGGAGCTCAGTATGGAGAAAAGAAAAGCTGATATGGGAGCAAAGGAGTTTCGTAAGAGGTCTTCGGGGAGGCCCTTTCAACAATCATCGAAATATTTTAGAGATGATTTGGGCCGATCTAGAGACCCTTTGGGTTTTTCTAGACGAGACCGTGATCGACCCCCTGTGAGTGCACGAGTCACTTCGGTCGCCAGTGTTGGAAATGACCGTCGAGATAGAACGGAGTGTCAGTATTGTGGTAAATGGCACTCGGGGAGTTGTAGATTCCATGACCGCTCCTGTTACAAGTGCGGGTCAGCTGACCACTTTATTAGAGATTGCCCGAGATTGTCTGAACACAACGTAAATCAGAGTGGGAAGCCTGGTGCTACTACTGCTTGGGCTAGACCATCTAGGAATACGGGCAATGCTAGTGGCGGTCAGAGAGGATCTAGAGATGCTACAACCAGATTTGAGGCTCGTGCTCCTGCTAGAGCTTACGCTATATGCGCACGCGAGGATGCTTCCTCGCCAGATGTTATTACCGGTACTTTTACTCTCTTTGATACTAATGTGATTGCTTTGATTGACCCCGGTTCTACTCATTCTTATATATGTGAAACCTTAACATCCAATAAGACTTTACCTATTGAGTCTACTGAGTTCGTAATTCGGGTGTCAAATCCCTTGGGTCATTACGTGCTTGTCGACAAAGTGTGTAAGAAATGTCCCCTAGTAATTCGAGGTTCCTGTTTTCTGGCGGACTTGATGCTTTTGCCGTTTGATGAATTTGATGTTATCCTCGGTTTAGATTGGTTGACCGTGCATGATGCGGTTGTGAATTGCAAAAGCAAGACTATTGATTTGAGGTGCGCAAATAATGAGATAATCCGAGTTGAGTGTACGGACTTAAAGGGGTTGCCAGCTGTAATATCATCAATGTTGGCCCAGAAATATGTAAGAAAGGGGTGCGAAGCATACCTTGCGTATGTACTTGATGGCAAAGAGTTAGAAAAGAAACCCGAATCTGTGCCGGTGGTTTGTGAATACCCGGATGTTTTTCCTGAGGAATTACCGGGTTTACCACCTGTTCGGGAGGTAGAGTTTGGTATTGAGCTTGTACCTGGGACTACACCGATTTCGATAGCTTCGTATCGTATGGCACCAACCGAGTTAAAAAAGTTGAAAGCTCAGTTGCAAGAATTGACGGATAGAGGTTTCGCTCGACCAAGTTTCTCACCTTGGGGTGCACTAGTATTGTTTGTGAAAAAGAAGGACGGAACCATGAGGTTGTGCATCGACTATCGTCAACTAAATAAGGTGACAATAAAGAATAAATATCTGATGCCACGCATTGACGATTTGTTTGATCAACTAAAGGGAGCCTCGGTGTTTTCAAAGATAGATTTGAGATCGGGTTATTACCAGTTGCGAATTCGAGATTCGGATATACCCAAAACTGCTTTCAGAACGAGATACGGTCACTATGAGTTCTTAGTGATGCCGTTTGGGCTCACTAATGCCCCTGCGGTATTTATGGATTTGATGAATCGGATCTTCAGACTGTATTTGGATCGGTTTGTAGTCGTGTTTATCGATGATATTTTGGTTTATTCGAGAAATGAAACCGATCATGCTGAACACCTAGGATTAGTGTTGCAAATTTTACGGGATAAGCAGTTATATGCTAAGTTCAGTAAGTGTGAGTTCTGGTTAAGAGAGGTTAGCTTCTTGGGTCATGTGGTATCCGCATCGGGTATTCGAGTTGATCCGAGCAAAATTTCAGCCATACTTAACTGGAAGCCTCCGAGAAATATTACTGAGGTTCGAAGCTTTTTGGGACTTGCCGGTTACTACCGACGGTTTGTAAAAGGTTTCTCGATGATAGCCACACCAATGACAAAGCTACTTCAAAAAGATGTTAAGTTCGAATGGACGGAAAAATGTCAGAAAAGTTTTGATCAACTGAAAACTTATTTGACTGAAGCTCCAATTCTAGTGCAGCCCGAATCAGGCAAGGAGTTCGTCATTTATAGTGATGTATCCCTACTTGGGTTGGGTTGCGTATTGATGCAAGAAGGTCGAGTTGTGGCCTATGCGTCGAGACAATTAAAGCCACATAAGAAAAATTATCCGACCCATGATCTCGAATTAGCTGCCATCGTATTCGCTCTGAAAATATGGCGACATTACTTATTTGGTGAGAAGTGCCATGTATTTTCGGATCACAAAAGTCTCAAATATTTGATGACCCAAAGAGACTTAAATCTGCGACAAAGACGTTGGCTCGAGTTGTTAAAAGATTATGAGCTTGTCATTGACTATCACCCGGGAAAGGCTAATGTGGTTGCGGATGCCTTAAGTCGTAAATCACTGTTTGCTTTACGAGCGATGAATGTACACTTGTCTGTTCTATCCGACAATGTGTTAGTGGCGGAATTAAAGGCCAAACCATTGTTGATTCATCAAATTCGTGAAGCTTAGAAAGTCGATGATGAATTGGTTGCAAAACGGGCTGAATGTGTTCCAAATATGGAATCAGAGTTTCAAATTGATGATGACGATTGTTTGAGGTTCAGAAGTCGGTTGTGTGTTCCAAGAAATTCAGAACTCATTTCGATGATTCTGAACGAAGCTCATTGTAGCCGAATGTCAATTCACCCGGGGAGTACGAAAATGTACAACGATCTGAGACGTCAGTTTTGGTGGCATGGTATGAAACGAGACATTTCCGATTTTGTCTCGAAGTGCTTAGTATGTCAGCAAGTGAAGGCGGAGCATCAAGTGCCTACGGGTTTACTTCAACCAATCATGATACCTGAATGGAAATGGGATCGAGTCACGATGGATTTTGTGTCTGGGTTGCCATTGTCGACAAGTAAGAAAGATGCGATTTGGGTTGTTGTTGATAGACTGAGTAAGTCGGCTCATTTTATCCCCGTACATATGGATTTTTCATTGGATAAACTTGCTAAATTGTACATTTCTCAGATTGTGAGATTACACGGGGTACCTATCTCTATTGTATCGGATAGAGATCCGAGATTCACCTCGCGATTTTAGAAGAAATTACAAGAAGCTTTGGGTACCAAGCTGCATTTTAGCACCGCTTTTCATCCACAAACCGATGGTCAATCTGAGCGGATAATTCAGATACTTGAGGATATGTTGAGATGTTGCATCCTCGAGTTTAGTGGTTCATGGGAACGGTATTTACCTTTGATTGAATTCGCTTACAACAATAGTTTTCAATCAAGTATTAAGATGGCACCTTACGAGGCTTTGTACGGGCGTAAATGCCGTACGCCATTGTTTTGGACCGAGCTCGGTGAAAGCAAAATTTTCGGAGTGGATTTGATTAAAGATGCTGAACAGAAAGTAAAAATAATTCGTGAAAGTCTGAAGGCAACCACAGATCGTCAGAAATCGTATGCGGATTTGAAACGAAAAGACATTGAATATCAGGTGGGAGATAAAGTGCTTCTTAAAGTTTCGCCTTGGAAAAAGATACTCAGATTTGGCCGTAAGGGCAAGTTGAGTCCGAGATTCATTAGGCCGTACGAAATCTCCGAACGAGTTGGTCCAGTTGCGTATAGATTGATTTTGCCCCCTAAACTTGAAAAGATTCACGACGTCTTTCATGTTTCGATTCTTCGACGTTATAGATCTGATCCGTCACACGTAATTAATCCATCAGAGGTTGAAATTCAATCCAACATGAGTTATGAAGAAGAGCCGATTCGTATCCTAGCTCGTGAAGTGAAAGAGTTACGAAACAAAAAAGTTCCTTTAGTAAAAGTGGTATGGCTCAAACACGGGATAGAAGAAGCTACTTGGGAACCTGAGAACTCTATGAAAGAGCGATACCCAAACCTATTTACCGGTAAGATTTTCGGGGACGAAAATTTCTTAAGTGGGGGAGAGTTGTGACAGCCCTAAACTGACCCTAGTCGGAAAGCGATTTCGGGACCGCTAAACCGAGTCACCAAATTATTTGAATATGATATTTATTGTCTAAAATATGTGATTATGAATGTGTGAAAGTTTTAAGCTTCGATTTAGTAAATTGCATGTGAATTTAGTCAATAGGACTTATGTGTGACACTTTTCAAATGTGATAGGTTAATCTATAAGGATCTATTAGTGCATGTAATCAAAGGGGTGGACTTGCATGTCAATTTCCCCCATTTAATTACTAGTGGCCGGCCATGACAAAGGGTGATGGGCAAAACATGTCATAAAACATGTTGTGATAATGGTTTATGTTAGAAAAAAATAAAATAAGGAGTATGGGCAATAAAATAATAATGGGAAGGTAAATGATGACAAAAAAAATGTGTGTGGTTGCCCTCCCCCCATTGCCGTGAATTGAAAAAAAAAAGAAAGAAGTTCTCATGTTGTTCTTGGCCGAATGGGAGAAAGAGAAGAAGGGGGAAGAGCTTTGAGAAAATCGGCTATGGTGGGTTGCTAGACTAAGGTATGTTTGATGTTGTCCATGAGATTCATGCATGTTTTTAGTTGTTAGCTTGAGTTCTACCTAGCTCATGGTTTAAATCTTTGCTATGAGATGGAGATGATATTCAGCCATGGGTGTTGTCTTCTTGGTTGATGTTTGATGTTGTGGTGATGAGGCATGAAGATGAGTCAAGTTTCGGCTAAGGTGGATTTGTGTTGATGTCATTTGCATGCTAAGTGTGAAGCTTTGTAATGATACATGTGATGGTGATTGATGACTCTTGGATTTTCTTTTTGGCATTTTTGAGTTAGACATTAAGTTCCTTGTGTAACCCATGACCAAAATTGAATGGTATGGTGTCTTGATGCATTCGGCCATGGTAGAAAGTAGATGTGAAATGGTAGTAAGGTGAAGTGCAAAATGTTAGTATTTGATTACTAGTGTATATATGCGTATTAGCCGAGTTTTAAACTTGAAACAAAATGATATATAATCAATACAAGTAACCATACTTGTAGGAAGTATTAAGCATATAATCGGCCTCAACATAGACATGCATATTCGGCCATAGGAAGAAGATTGGTGTTGCATGTATTCGGTTAGATGCAAGCATATTGATGCTTTTATCTTGGCTTAGACAATCGGCTAAAAGAGAGTGTGGGCTAATATGTTGAGTTGATTCATGATTTCATATGTATGTGACTTTAATGTCTAATGTATATATATATGGGCTAAGTACCTTGAGTTCCTCTTTTGATGCTCAAATGATTAAATCAAATTATTTGTTAAATTAAGCTCAAAAGCAAAGGGGAACTAAATCCGATAAAGGGAAGGAAAAAGTGGTCGAATAGCCATCGAAATCGTTCGACAACATCCGAGGTAAGTTTTCGAGCAATAAGACTTAATTTATGATTTGATTAAGTCATGATGTATGAGCATAACAAATATACGGTGATATGATGATTCTACTTGAATTATATGATGAGTTAATTAGTCTATACGTATGACGGGTAGTCGTATGTGCATAGAGATCGTGTCATAAAGCAAACTAAACCATGCTGTTTGTATGTGGCTAGTGAGCCGAAAATGGGAGTGCTTAATACGTGACTTGTGTTTGAACTCTAATTATGAAAATGATATAAATGTGTCATGATTTATTTATATGTGCATGAATATTCGGATGATAACTGGGCTAAGTCCCGAAGGCATTTGTGCGAGTTATTACATCCGAGCTAAGTCCCGAAGGCATTTGTGCGAGTTATTACATCCGGGCTAAGTCCCGAAGGCATTTGTGCGAGTTATTACATCCGGGCTAAGTCCCGAAGGCATTTGTGCGAGCTACTATATCCGGGCTAAGTCCCGAAGGCATTGGTGCGAGTTACTATATCCGGGCAATGTCCCGAAGGCATTGAGCGAGTAGCTATATCCGGTTAAATCCCGAAGGTACTTGGCTTGGGATTGAGCGACCTTGCTGTAATAGTTTCAATTAATATGCTCGTAAAATCCCAGCAATGAGGTATGTCTCGTGTATGCATTGATTTAGTTGATCCCTTACAATTAGTATTCGCTCAGTCGATAAATGAGCTACCGGCCTTTGGCTAAGTTGATCTTTTGTGTATGAATATAAGGGTTGGTAATGTGAAGTAAGTATGATATTGAGAATTTGTGCATATGAAATTATCCGTTTAGCCATATGAATGTTACACTTTAGTTGTGTCTAATTTTATGGCTCAAACTTACTGAGCATTAAATGCTTACTCCGTTCTTTGAATCTCTGTTTTATAGATTTTGGTTCGTCAGCTATTGGACTCGGGATTATTGAAGTCGAAGTCGCCCACACTATCAAAGCCCCTTTGGTACACTTTTGGTTGAACTTTGAAATGGCATGTATAGGACTACCCTTTTTGTTGTGGGTCATGTACCCTTTGGTTTTGTATAAATTTCGATAGCCATTTGAAAATGGCTTATATACACTTTGAGCGTAGTATTATAATCGTTTTGTATGTTGTTCATTAAGAGGTATGAAAATGTTTGGAAACGATTAGCCATTGGAATGGTTAATCATAATCATATTTTGTGCTATATATGCTAAAAGGGCTAGTTGAATCATGGAAACTATGAAATAGGTAAAGTCTACCTTAAGGGCAGATGCTGACAGCAGCTGTGATGTAAATTTGAAAATCACTAAAATTAGTAGGAATGGAATTAAATAGTGAATAAATTATGTAATCGAAATCTATTTTCATAGGAAAGTAACGAAACGATCATATGAATAGTATGTTAAGAGATATTTAAGTTTTCGTGAGACAGGGCCAGAACGGTTTATGGATTCCCTGTTCCGACTTTGGAAATTCATTATAAATTAACCAGAGATAATTATAAGTCATGCCATATATGTATAGATTCCTTTTCGAGTCTAGTTTCTATAGAAACAAACGGCATCAGTATTGAAGCCCTGTACAGAGAGATATCCAAGTCGTAATGCGCAAAGGTCAGTGTAGTCGAACCCTGAAACAGGGGAGACTTTAGCTAATAAACTGTACTAATTGGCTCAACCAAAAATTTTATAAAAAATTTTTAGATGAACATATGAGTCTAGTTTCAGGAAAAATTTACGGAACTGGTTTTCGAGTTTTGGAACTCAAGATATGATTTTTAAGGTGACAGTGACGCAGTTAGCCACCTCGTCTGGAAATTTAAAATGGACTGTGCAAATAAGTGATTTAAGTCTGCGAACCCCTCGTGTCTGACTCCGGTAACGGTCTCGAGTACGGGGTGTTAAAATTTTATTCTTGCCTAATAAAATAAGAGAGGAAAACATAAATAAAATTTGAGCAAGTCACAAAGTATAAAGTGTGGTAATAGATATATACATGTTTAGGATTGGATTTGGAGAGAGCTTGGTACTTAAGCAGTCACATTGACTCACCTCCTCTTTTCTAAAATCCTATCTGGTGTATAGTATCTATTCACTTTAAACAATGAGGACATTATTCATTTTAAGTAGGGGACCAAAAATTTGAATTATTTCCACTCAGAATAAATTTTCTTTTAATTATGATTAGGATATATTTTGTTCAATAATTTGAAACTTTGTTAAGTATGTTAAACTTCAGTATAAATAAAGTTCTATTATTTCAATAAATTATTATGTAGCTTAATAATGATATGAATGTATTTTTAATAAAGCATGCAAATTGTACTATAAATTTTTAGTTCCTTACGAAAGTTAGGCATGCATGAAAGTTTAAGTCTTTAGAATTGACTTAGAAGTTTCTTGAGGCGAAATCCTAGGAAGCATGGAATGTTGAAAATGATTTAGGCAACTATTGTTTGGACCGTTTGAGCCTTTCAAGCTAACCATGATAAATTTTATCCTTTGAAACCCAAATTTGAGATTATATAACATAATTTTATTTGGACCCTCGCAATAATTAGCCATCACTTTTACTCTTAATTATCTTTAAATTGTCCCAAACACTAGACTCAGTACTGTTTAGAATATTCTTTGAAAATAAGTTTGGGGGAGTTGAAAAGATGTTCAACAATTGTAGTACATGAAACAAGTGCTCGAATTTAAAAAAAAAAAAGAAGAAGAAGAAAGAGAGCACATGTACTTGAAAGAAAATAGATGTACAAAAGAGCATGTGAAAGTTAAGTAAGTTGGTGTATCGAAGGTAAAAATTTCAAAGGTCTGATTAACGCTGAGTCTAGGGTTTTAAGCCTAAAATTATCTATCTTTTACCTACCCCTAGCCTAGCTACGTTACAACCTTGCTAAAAACCTATTGATTCAAGTTTCTATGCTGCCTACATTAGTGGAGAGAAATTGCTATGATCAACATATGAAGACATAAGTTAAACTTAATGATTGCAGCTTAATCTTGAATAAGAAAATAAAATCAAATTGGTAAGGGTTAACATGTCTTTGTTAAGGAAGCATTTAGTCTAATTTTGCTATCACAATAGTTCTTGAGATTAATTTGAACGATATGTATACTTAAGTAAGCATAATTATCAAATTTCTTGTTTTTGAGTATAAGTATAATAATTTCATAATTCTGGGAAGAATGTTGTTCTAAAGGAATTTTTCACAGGTGTTTCTAAGAAATTTTTTTTAATTTGTGCATTACTCGGGACGAACAATGAATTAAGTTTGAGGGTATGGAAACACAAAAATTTACACACTTTTTCATACCCTTTTTAACTTAAATTCATGATAATTTAGTTAAATTCCTGTCAAAAATAATAATTTTTATAAAATAATTAAAGTGCACTTAAATTATGAACATGTTGAATTTTAATTAATTTTATAATTAATTGTGACTAATTTTGGTTATTTTCAACAGTGTTGCACTAAGGGCGAAAAATGGCTCAGTAGATACTACTAGAAGCACAAAATCGAGAAGCAATTTGAAGTACCAAGGAAAATGAATTTCTAGCCTAAGACGGTCCAAAATTATGTTTATTAATTCATAATATAATTAATTTTAATTTATATCCAAGTTAATTTGGGTTAATAAATTACAATTAATTAATTATGAAAAAATAGTCTGATTGAACCGAACCGAGTGATCCGAACCGGCCAGGAAAAGGACAGCCCAAAACCGTCCAAGTGCTGACCCAATTCAGCTCATTAGCTGATTATTTAAGCTGCAAAGAAGCCCTTGAAGACTTGTTCAAATTGCAATTCAGCCCGTCCACAATTGGTGGCTTTGAAGATTTGCCCCAAGCCATATTTAGCAAAGTTGAAACCATAAACTTTGCCACATAAATGGATGGCCAAGGGGGGGGCTCTTTGGCTGCTATTTTTAGCAAATTTTAGCTGCCACATTTAGCTATAAAAACCCCCATTGGCAGATCAGTCAAAGGATCCCTCCTTCATTCACATCTTTTCTCTCCTCTCTTACTTTATCCTCTCATTTTCCCATTCAAAGTCCCTTGCTCTCTTTCTGATTTCTCCTTTAGGAAAGGGGCCTTCATCAGCCATTTTGGAGCAACATTGAGGTGTTCATAGGAGCCTTGATCCGCGAGGACAAAAAAGAACGAAGACGGAGCAAACTAGTCAAGCCACGGAAAAACTTTTTTTTTTAGTGTCATGTTGGTTTAGCCATAAGTGTTGGCTCATATGGATGTAATATTCATTTTCTATAGGCTATTAATGTTGGCTAATATTAATTATTATTAAATGCATTTGATGAGAATTCTCATGGATGTGTTTGTTGCATGGTTTGTGTTGAGAAGTAGGAGATGTTGTATTTGATAGAAAATAGCTTGGAAATGATGTATGGATGCCTAGGTATTAGCTAATATGGTCATGTGTTTATATGGTCTTGGTATTGTTTGATTTTTTGTAGGTGGGTGTAAGTAAAGGTGACAAAAAGACTTGGTAAATATCCTTGTTTTTGTCCACATGGGTAGACACACGAGCGTGTGTAGACCGTGTGCAACACACGGTCTGCCCCATGGGCGTGCAGTCAGGCCGTGTATCCCTTGCACCTAAATTTGGCAAAACAGAATGCCCAGTAGTAACCACATGGGCAGAGACATGGCCGTGTGCCTCAATCGTGTAGAGGACACGACCTATCACATGGGCGTATGCGTTGGCCCTGTGCCCTTAAATGGTTGATGACATCAGAAACAGAGTGTTAAGGTTTTTGTACACGAGTTGAAACACGGGCGTCCCATGGTTGTGTGAGGAGCACAGGCCATAGACACGGGCATGTGCTAGGCCGCGTGAAAACCCTGTAGGTTCGAATTGAGAAATAAATCCGCACGAGGTAGGGACACGAGCGTGTCCCGATATGTTCAGGTTGTGTAAGCCACACGGGCCTTCAACATGACCATGCTAAAAGGACACACGGACGTGTCACCCTTCCACACTGGCGTGTGCCCCTGTTTGCATTGAAATTTTCAAAGTTTTCTAAAGTGTTTAATTTATTCCCGAACCGTTTCCAAAGCATGATTTGGGCCTCGTAGGTCCATATTAGGGATGTTGAGAGGAAGTTTGAAAGTTTTAAATTTGAGCGAAATTTTATGGCCCAAAACTATTTGTATGCATGTGTTTAAGTCCAGTAACGTCTCGTTCCTTGTCCTGACGTAAGATACAAGTAAGGGATGTTTCACAATTTAACAAGTTCTAGGTTACTAGCATAATTTCCTAGTTTTTGACATGGCTTGATCAAACTACTATAGTCTCCTCACTTTGTCTTTTAACCATAATCATTGATTTAAAAAGGATCGCATGAGATCTGTCATAATAAAAAATCACCTCAAACATTACCATATTTTAGCACTCAATTTCTTGATGTTTTTAAAGGCAATTTCATGATTGTTTTGATACATACACATACACAAATAGTTAATAATATTATTAAGTTGGTATCACGCTTCAACTAAGCTTCAATTCAATGAAGAATTTATCAAAAATAAAAAGATACATATAATAGGATTTGAACCTAAAATATTAAAGAATTTAATAACGAAACTTACCATCCTAACCAAAGCTACATTTGGTTGTTATATCAATTTTTAAAAAAAAAAACAATTGTTACATAAGCTTTTCATCTACATCATGAGTATACCATAATCTAACATTCTTTTATGCATTAATTTATTGAATCTTTAGTTGCAAAATATCAAGAAAGTCATCAAATTTCCATAAACGTTCTTGTACTATAACTTTGAGTATATTTTAATTTCTAACTTGAAAAATGAAAAAAAAATTGATACAAGTAGATAAATATTTTAAGGGAGAACTAATTTCGCTCTTTTTATAAGGTATTTGATCAATTTGCTCACTTTTAAAAAAATAATTAGCCTGCAAATATGATAAGACAACTTTGCAAACTGCTCATAGTAACGGTAGTTAGAATGAAAATGACAGTGTAAAGAAAACAAGAGTAGAAAAAAAGCAACACAATTAATCTTTGTTTACATAGTTCAAACACAACGGTCCTATGTCTGTGAAGCCTCGCTCAGGATAGATTTTTATTCGATTACCATATAAAACAAAAGTACACTTCTTCCCTATTGGTTAAAGCTCACAACTTTTTCTCCAAACAAGTCTATACTGCCCTGATAAAGAATTAACAATCCCACAACCCACAATAATCACTCAATAGTGATTCAACAAAGTGTTTCTGTAACACCCTATACTTGGTCCGCTCGTTGGCCTCGAGTTACAGGGTGCTACCATAGTCACCGAAGTAATCATATACATAAAACAATTACATTACAATAGATTTACTACAACTTGCACAAATTGCGAACAGATGAAATGCGAGTAGATCTCACTGACAGATACAACGCGAACAACCTCTCATACAAACATCTCACGAATAGTCCTACGATGTGTCTAGACTCCGCATAAAGACATGTGGCTGATAGCACCTGCGTATATACATATGGCGAATAGTCTCATGGATAGACTTATAGCAATTTGACTTGGCAGGCTCATACATACAAAAAGCATCTGCAGACTATCTCACAAACCGTAAGTGGCAGATAGTTACGCAAACATACAAATGGCGGATTATCTCACTAATAGTCTGAAAATGAACAATTCATTTTTAAATTCAACCCAAACATATTAATATGTTTAAAAAACATATCAACATCTACAACTTACCAAAACTTTTACAGAAGATCAAAAAATCCATTTAGCATCAATCATGCCATAACATTAATTGCTTAGATATTCACCATATCAATACCATTTCAATATGTCACATTTTACCAATTGGAGCAAGCTCAAACACCAAAGGAATATATGCATATACATGGCTTAACTAACCAAAACACAACAAAACTATTAACCATTACACCTATTTATATGCCACTTATAACCAACCAAAATTATAAAGGAATACCAAATTGATGGGTAGATGTTGTGAGCTTTTAAGATGATTCGATGGACTCGCTCTACAAAATGCCAAGTATAGAAATAAAAAATGAAACAGAGTAAGAATTAAATATGCTTAGTACGTTCATAAGAAATTTACTTAGCTTACCTTAATATTCAAATGATTTAATCAATTAAAGCATATTGAAATTAAACATGAAAATCCTTTGGTATCCTGTTACTTTCATATGCACGTCAATAAATATGTTCAAAGGTTAGTATGTTACATATCATGAGCTTGTAATATCTATACAAAACATAACAATCTATCACATAGTGTTTACTATTTAAATCATATCCCAATTGCAATATGCATAGGTCCATTCATAGTATTCTTTCTAACCATTTTATTATCACTTAATACCATTTTCATTTTTTTCTTTCACCTGAAGGATACAATAACTTGAACTCAATTGCTCGGGACTAATTTGTTTACATATTCAGGCATATCTGGGGTGCTAACACTAGCTTCAGATCAAAATTGCTAACACGAGCTTAGTTCGATGCTACTAACACTAGCTTTAGAGAATCTGTAACATATGTAGGATCTCAAGCCATCGAATTAATTCCTGATCACAACACCTATTTATTCATACAGACTGATATTATTTGGTTACTAACACTAGCTTCAAATTAAGGTTGCTAACATTATCTTTGTTCGATGCTATTAACACTAGCTTCAGAGAATCCGCAACATATGCTGGATCTCAAGCCATTGAATGACCCCTGATCACGAAACCTATTTTCCTTTTTGGGACTTTAATAGCATGTTGTTTTCATCTCAATTGTTTACTAAATTCACACAGCTTGTTATTGAATTCGTATCATTTTTATTTCTGTAATTGTATATAGTTTTCATATTTCAAATCGTAATCCACATACCTTTTAAAAATTATAGCATAACCCTATACATATCGTTCATTCATACAATAATTTCTAATTTAGTCCATAATGCATATCTATTTGTATTTATCACAAATACCACATTTTCCAATTTAACTCTTTAGATACCATAAGCCATAATATAAAATAACATAATAATTTCTATATGAACTCACCTGGGAAAACAACTATTACACATCAAGGACTAATCCACAATTTCTTTTTTTTCTCGATTAACCTCTGATCTATAATAATTCATTACAATTTATCATTTTCAAATACCTTATATCAGTTTATTTTATGCATATTACAGTCTAATATTTTTGCAAAATTTCCCTAAAGTTTTGCATTTTATTCAATTTAGTCCCTAAAACCGAAACAATCATATATTTCACATTTAAGGTTCATTTTTATCAATTCAGTTTCAATCTCATTCCTTTACAGCCCATTAGCATATCGATTTTTATTGAAATTTTAAGCTAATTTTGAAATAATTACACTTTAGTCCCTATACTCAAAACTACCAAATTCCACATACAATTTAGTCCATTCTCGTATCTAAACACAAAACTATCGTTTTAAAACCTAAAGATTTAATATTCAACAATGGAAATATTTTACATCTTTAATAGTTTTGAAAATCAACATACGAGTTAACTAAACTGAGTTACAATGATATCAAAAACATAAAATTCATGAAAAACAAGCTTTGGGAGGCTTACCATGCAAGGGTCGAATGTTTCAAGCTTTTCAAAAATGGATTCCTTTCTCAGTTTTATTATTGTAATGGATGACAACATCCTTTCTTTCATCTTTTATTTATTATTATAATTATAAAATTAGGCATTATTCAATCTAAAAGCCTACCAAACCATCCATCATCACTTACAATGGCTTGTTTTCCATTTAAACCCTTAAAATTTTATCAACTATGAAGCTTAACTAATAAAAATCAATATCGATTAACTTTTACGGTTTTACGATTTAGTCATTATACCTTAATTAACTATAAATTCAACAAAAATTTGTGAACCAAAATTCAATTCACCTATATAACAACTACATAAATATTTAATGAAAATATTTACGAGCTTGATTTATGAAAATGAGGTCTCGATAGCTCATTTCCCAAAACCACTAACTTTAGGGTCGAACCATTTGTACTTAATTATCTATCCATTTAGCAAATTTATCATATCAAAATCTAGTATAACATTATAATAAACTCATAAATATTATTTAATAATATTTACGGGCTCGGGCATTAGAGAATAGGATTCTGAAACCACCATTTTTGGCACTATTAATAATTGGGTTGTTACAATTACAAAAACTTTAGTCAGCTAACCAAACAACCGAATAAGAAAAGAAACAGGCAAGTTGATTGAAACACCAGTTGCGCATGCTTTTGGTAGAAATTAGCTCTTAAAAGCTTGGTCATTCCCAAGGGAATATTTCTCCAATTTATAAGCTTAGAAATTAGGGAATTATTATCCTTTAAAATAACTTATAAGTCCTTGAAAAACTTTCTAAATAAAGTTTATAATTATCCCTAAAAAATAGCACCTTAATCATCGAGAAAGAATAAGACTTTCATGTTTATCAAATCATCTCAAGGAAGTCGATTGGGAGACTAAGACCTCTTAGTTGACCCATACTACTATTTTGTTAAACATGCCATAATCAAATGGACCACACTTAGCCCAACTGAAACCTGTATAAGGCCTAAAATGATGGCTCAAGTAGAGAAACAAGTTCGTTATAATAATACATGGAATGAGCAACAATAGCTTTTCCAACACCTTTCAAGTAACGAAATTAATAACCCAACAATTTCTTGTCACTAGAAAACAAGGAATTTCAAAGACAATGCAACCATTGAAAAAAAAACCATTCCCTAGTAAGAGACACAAAAACCCAAAGCTTTAGTTCAATAGTTCATATAAAACCTAACCTTTGGGTCCATAACTCAAAAGATGTGGGTAGTAGTGCTGGATCCAGTGCTCTAAGTGTAGTATTTTCGTCTATGTATACTTATATTTTTCAAACAAATTGGTTTAATAAAATATCTATAAATTAAATTAATACCCTCGTATATTGTCCTTAATAGTTTTTGTACGCAAAAAATAAAAAATAGAAGCAAATATTGACTTACTAGTTATCTAATGTTTAACTAATACTAAACGGTATTACATGGTCGAATCATAATACGAAAAGACAACTTACATTAGTAGATAAACCTAAACATGTCTATTTTAATATAAAAAATGAGCAAATCGATTGAAAGACTAATATGTCGTCTATCAAGTCCAATTGAGGAGATGCTTTGTCTTGAGCATCGGGCAGCTAACTCCAAGAAGATAGAGAGATAAATGTGACTGACTGAATGTCGGTAAACATATGACCAAAGTAGAATAGATCCTGAATTCTTTTATGCATTTATTCACTTGTGATGTTCATAGTTTTGCATATCTTAATCTTGAATGGATGATGGACTATATATGTGTGACTTGTATACTTTAACTTAAGTAAAAAACTTGAGTTTAGATATACAATAAATTGAAAACTAGTGCATTAGGTATACAACTTCTACAGTATGTAGCATCATTCAAAATAGTGAAATTCATGTCCCAAGAAATAGGTAAATGATATCCTTCCATTGGCATTACATGATAGATAAAAAGTAAATGTGGCCATGAGTTGTTTGTCTTTGTGATAAATGACTTAATTACTATTTGATAGCAATTAACTTTTCCTGAAGAAAGATGTAGTTGTTACTATGAGAGAAAATAAGATCATATAAGGAGAACGAATTTATTCCAAAGAGATTAAAGATATATTATGAGGGTAACACTCTTATGACAGGGTCATTGGATGAGTAGATCGAGTAGCTTTTGTAATGGTATGTAATTTGGGAAAGTTCAGCCATGATATTATAGTAGAATAAATTAGTGATTAAATGGATTTATAATTAATAGGCAAAAGCTGAGGCTTAATTATAAATAATTTGAGCCCTAATTATATATGTCTAATCGATCCATCTGCTAGCTCATTAAAACCAGAAATAAATTGCATATAGAATCAAATGAATAGAAATGAAAGAAATGAAAAAGTTAGAGAAATGGATCATATTCGAAAATGAATATGTTTTCTCACTAAGTATGAAAATGACTTGAAAATTAATTTAAGTTTTTTAATTGTTATCTAATTAAACAATTGAAGTTCAAAAATAGAATTAAATTAATTAGTCATTATGAATTTGTTGAATATGGAAATTAAATATATTTTATCATAGATTCTTTTATAGTAAAGTTGTCATGCCTCTAACGGAATTAGACTTGAATTGAGAAAACTATTTAATTGGAAAATTAATTTATCTAATTAAATTAATTTAATAAATGATATTTATTTTCAAGAATAGAAAAACATGTATTGGGTTGGACTAAATTATAAAGTGATTAGTTAAAAGTCAAAGAAGCACATATAATTAGACCCAATATAAGAGAAGTCCTAAAGCCCCTAATAATACATAAGAGGGGCAACAACCCTAGTATATTTAACTGGGGTGTGTCACTCCCTTCTCTTAGTTAAACTAGGAGACTAGTTTTTCAATCACATAAATATTATGTGTTTTACTAATTTAATCATGATTTTTTTATCTCTCCCAATAAATAAATAGCACAGGTAGAGTTAAAAATACACAAATTTTAATATATTATTATTCTACCAAAAAATAGCGAGAAATTTATTTTCTGATATAAATTTTATTTTCTGGGAATAACAATTCTATCAGTATCTATTGAGAGAGAAGTACTTTTCTACTGAAAGTAAGATATAATTTTTGGTTTTGTGTTTAATTTGTGATTGTTCGAGCCTGCATTTGAAGAGATTCGTGGTATGAGAATAGTGTAAGTCATTTGGCTAAAAGTCAAGAACATTTAGAATTTGTCTCTCATAAAGTACAGGTACTTTTTGGGAAATGTTTATTGTCATATATATAAAAAAATCGGATTGGTTTTCAAAATTTTAACTTTTCGCTCTGATAGAAAATTGTTTTTAAACCAATTTTTTTCCAACAGATAAAAGTATTTTTTATAACTAAAGTATATTTAACATTTATTTTGTGGTCCATTAAAAGAATTTATACCTCATGTGTTGAATATTATTATATTCAAAGTTAAACTTGAAATTTTTTATTTGGAATGCAGAAAGCCTTTATCAGTGCAGGGTGTAAATGAAAGAATCCTTCTCCTTGGTTCCTTACCTAGCCAAGACGGTGACGTAATGGATGTCTCGTTAAACTCGTATGGCGCTAGGCCCTATTAACTAGACTTGCTCCTCTCCTGTCGATCTTTGTAGGCTTTTGTAACTGAAGATTGCGCGTCTTTATTCTTTAACACTTTATTTATGAAACCAAAAAAAAAAAAGAGAATTCTAACATCTTTTAAATTATTTATTAGTTTGTGTACCGTTATTAAGTTGAAGTGGTCCACTGTTTTGCTACTTTTGCTTTGGTTGTAAATGAGAAAGAAATATATGATTGGCGATCCCAATATGATGAGTTTCCATGAAAGGTAAAAGAACGATCAAAAGATAAGCAACCATATGCTTAGCTTCTTTTGTTTTGTTTTTTTGAAACTATAAAATTTTGGAGAGTAATCGTCAGCGAATTCGTGTTTCAAATTAAAGCACCGGCCTAAATCAAAAGCTCCATTCCAGTTTTCTACTTTAGCATAAAATTGAATCCATTAGAAAGAAAAAAAAATCAGATATTTGTTGGGAGTGTAGCGTATTTCAAAGAATTACACATTCCTTAAAAGAAGTTCATAGGCTTACTAGATCTAAAATAAGAGGATGAACATGCAAGCACTAGATTGAACCCAATTTGTTTTTTCTTTGTTCTTTTATTTTTCTTTTAAAAAAAAAACTATTTAGATCAAACAAGCTTATTCAGAATCTCAATTTCTCATGTAATAATCCAGATTTTCTAACGTACAAGTGTGTATTTCTCCTCTCTCAATACCCCTTCCTTCATTCCTATGGTGCTAGCCACTTCTTGAGCATCACTCTTTTACTCATCATCTATTAATTACAATATTATTTAGTGATGAAGTCTTTCTACTAAATTATCATGATTGAACTCTTTCTATTATATATCATTAAGAAAATTACTAATTAAGTGCTCGTCCAATGTTTTTGTCATACATGTGATACACTCATAGAATATCTTTAATATCTTTAGATTAAATTCATTCACTCAATATGATTCTATTTTATCTCCTGGTAACCATTATTTCTTCCTTCATGAAAAAATCAATCACTAATGAATAGTAATTAAATCATTCATTTTAGACAAATGATCCGTGGCCAGGTTCCCTTTCCCTCTATCGTGTAATGTCAATGAGAGGATATCATTTACCCTTTACTAGGGCTATTGATGTAGTCGTAAACCACTAAAAATTTGATAAAGGCACGTGTACCTATCAATTAATAGTATAGCTACGGTGAACACAGATATCGTTCCCACCAAGACTAAAGAGACTAGTAACTATCGTCTTTCTATTATTTAATTGACAAATTGAAGTGATTGATTAAAACTAAAATTAACTAAATTAATTAACTAAAGAACACGATAAAGAACAAGTCAGGAAAACAAACGATTAACAACCAAGAAGTGAAACAATACCCAGGAAAAAATCCATTTAGATTTCATCTGTCATTATCAATCTGAATTAAACAATTTCTTCACTTAATATCTTGACCCATAGAAATCCTTAAATTATACTAATATCTCTTTTGAGAGTAAGAGCAATTGACTCGAAGTTGATTAATTGAAATTTCTTTCTAATTAAAACCCCTATTATCACATTAACTTTATCTATGGATCTCCCTATTAGATTTGACTCTAATCTGGTAGATTTATGTTGTCTTATTTCCAAGATTGCATGCAACTTCACTCAATTATGCTAGACTTACTCTTAAACAGGGACTTTTCCTGCTCTAATTTAACCACATCAAACATGGATCAATAGTCTAGAAATATTAAACCAAGAATTAAGTACACATAATTGAAAACAAGATTCAAGTATTTATTGCGTAAAAACAGAAATCACATAATAGAATCCATCTTATGGTTCATCTCCCTAGGTATTTAGGAAATTAATTCATAATCGCAAATAAAAACATATCAAAGACAATATAACAACAAGAAATGAGAAAACCCATAATAAACTTCAAAGAAATCAAAAAGAGATATTTAATCTTGATGGAAATCTATTTTAGATTCGGCTTCAATGGTGTTTTTCGAGTTGTTTTATTGAGTATTCTATAACAGCTTACTCCTTTTTTATTATATTTGGTATATATAAGTCTTAAAATGCCCGGAAAACTTAAAAATTGTGTTTTCCTGTGTGTTTGGAGTGCAGATCACGATTTTCACATGATCTGGCACATGGCCATGTGGCAGCCCGTGTGGAATGACCCAGCCCGTGTGGCTTCTAAAACTTACTCCAATTTTTGCTCATTTTTCGTTCCTAAGTATAGAAATATGAATTTAAAGGATTAGGAGCATAAAAATTCACCATTTTACATCGAATAATCATCCAAAAATATATTAAGAATGAGGCTACAACATATTACTTTTGGCATTTATCTGCTATGAATACCACACACAGGTTTTCAATACATCAAAGTATATGAGTCATGCACACATAATCTGTCACTTACTCAAGATTAAGGTAAGTCACACTATGAACGTCACAAGTGAATAAGTCCATAAATGTATCCATGATTTATTCTACTTTAGTCATGTCCAATGTATTCTCAATTCAGACAACTACACCTATGTCTCTATCTTCTGAGAGTCACCCGTTCTAATACTCAAGACAAGGCATCTCCCATTTGGACTTGATAGACGATATAATAGTATTTTAATCATTTTTCTCAATTCTGGTTAGACCAGAGACCATTTAGATTACCTACTAACATAAGTTATCTTCTTACATTATGATCTGACAACACAATGCAACTTAATATTAGTTAAAAATTAGGTAATCAATGAACCAATATTTGCTTGTTCATTTTAATAAACAAATATTAATGTGAAATATGTAATTTTAATAAATAAATCTGTTCGAAAAATTACAATTGCATATGACAAAAAACTACATTAAGGGCACTAGATCCCAATAGTAGTAGACATAGTGTTTTAAGGCTCTAATGCCCCATTGGGCAAAGCACCTAAGCCCCAGTGCCTTATTAGGCATGGCATTCTAAAGTCTCAATACATCGTCGGGTGTGACTTCCTAAGACTCTAGTTGTTAGGAAAAATTAGGTTTGAAAATGATTTTCTTTCAAAGCGAAAAAGTAAAATTTTGAAAACTGAGTCGGTTTGTAATATTTATAGTAATAAACTTTTTCTCAAAATCACACCTGTGTTTTGGGCTAGACAAATCATTTTCATTCTTAGCTTTCAATTGAACAACCTTTGTAACACCCCAAACCCGGCCTAGATGTTATGGCCGAATCCAATAATGTCACATGGAATGGAATTCAAAAATGAGTTTGTTGAGTGAAAACCGTTCCAGTTAATTCGTCTTTATCTTAATTTAGAGTAAAATGCATATTCTAATGTTATGGCAAAAGTCGTAAATTTTTTAGCGAAAGCTTTGATGACGTTCATCTTTGGAAAACCGTTCGTATTTAAAGAAACCGTCATTTTGATTAAAAACCAAGTTTAGTCTAAAAATCCGTAAACAGTCTAAAAATTCAAAATAAAGTCCATCAGTCCATAATGTCCCAAATTACATCAAAAATAACCCAGAAATTAAATAAGAAATAAATACCAACACAGAGTTTAAAGCAGTCTAAATATGTGTGGCCACCACCGAGTCCTCCGCTACACCAACCCTTCAAGCCTGAGGATTACCTATACAGATTAAACAGAAAGGGTGAGTTTTCGCAAACTCAGTGTGTAATCCTCTCGGAAACATGTATACAGATACACATCAGAATATATACAGAAACAGTCTCAGATATAAGTTTGGGCATTGGCCCAATCAGACACAGTTTTAGATAATTATTAGGGCCTTGGCCCATCTTAGATACAATATACAAAACAGAATATCAGAATCCTACCCACCAGCCTCTACACACCATCTCCGTCCAACCCTACACACCATGTGGGGATTAAATCAACCCACCCATCCCTATAAACCATGATGTACCGAAATGCCACACATAATAAGAAATTTGCAACTACGCTGCCAGATAACACGTTTAAGAGCCTTTCAGAGACTTCCTCCACAAATCATCAACCCACCCCGATGCAATGCAACATACAAAAGAATGTCATGCAGTTATGCAATTTTATCATATCATACAATCAGTTCGGTATTCAAGTTCAGTCAAACATCACACAATTAGGGGTCTACGTAATGTTTACCGACCCTACTGTAGGTCCACAGTCGTCTTGAGTGACCCATGCAACCTTACAAAACTTTTCAAAAAAATGAGCTCACACGCCCATGTGGCTACTCATATGGGCCCACACACCCATTCGACCCACAAGGCCCAAATTGGCCTTGGCCGTGTAGATCACACGGCCTAGCTCAGAATCTCACACGCCGGTATGGTTTACCCATGTAGGCCCACACTGCCAAAATCAGTCCAGCCCGTGTGTCACACATAGCCTGCCTAGCCATCACACAGCCGTGTCCTCAGCGTAGGGCTTGGCCTCGTCGATCACACACCCGTGTCAAGGCATACGGCCTACCACATGGGCGACCACATGCCCGTGTGGCATCGATAGTGAGGTTTTCTGCTTTCACCAAAACCTTGTTTTTTGTACAATCGAGCATACACCTGTTACGATTTCGCTCCTATATGCAATCACGAATCTCCAGTACCTATAATAGACATTACCAAGGCTGATTTTCAGTGGTACAATTGAAAACTAAATCAGAAATGTTTCTCAACGGAACCCTTAGAACATTGGAAAAGTGAACTCGTCACTTATCGTCAGCGAACCAAAAACCCAACGTTCAAAACTCTGCAGAAGCACCAACCGCTACTTGATTTTCACCTAATTCAAAAGAACCAAAACAATCTTTTTTTCAGAGAACCAACTATGAAATGAGAGAAACACAATGGAGGTACGAAGGAAAACAAAAGAAGAGAAAAATAAACTAATAGAAATTCGGCAGAAGAGCAGAGAGAATATTTTTGTTGAAACCAAAATTTTTGAAAAAGATTCAAATTAAAACTGATAACTTCCCAAACCTTTCCCCCTTAATTCTCTCCACCTATCTCCCTACTCCCTCCACCACTCAGACTCTTAATTTGACCGAAATTCTCTCGGTTAAACGAGCAAAAAAAATAACAACCACGCTTGCATAGCAATTCGAACACAAAACCTCCAACATTTCATCACACACCTTAACCAACAGACCAACAGCCCATTCTGATATGGTTCTACCCACAATTAAATATAAGACTATTGAATAAGGTTAAGGCTTTATTCAAAAAAAATACCAAAATTTGCCAACTGAAAAGCTTGAACTTGGGACCTCACACACACACCCAGAATACTTAACCACTAAAGCAGATACACAGTTCTGTGTCACATTTTAGCAGAAACAAAAATAAGAATTTTGGGGTGTTACAACTCTACCCCCTAAAAGAAAATTTCGGCCTCAAAATTACCTGATCAAAACAGACGAGGATATTGCTGACGCATCGCATCCTTAGGCTCCCATATGGCATTCTTAGTGCTATGATTCCACCACAGCACCTTTACCAAAGGGATGGATTTCCTCCTCAGAACCTTAACATCGCGATCCAGAATCTGAATCGGCTCATCCTCGAAGGTCAGATCTGGACGAACCTCAATTTCCTCAACAGGAACAATATGCGTGGGATCAGACCAGTAGCGCCTCAACATTAAGACGTGGAATACATCATGGATACGGTCTAACTCTGGAGGTAGCTCCAACTGATAAGTGACCTATCCCACTCGTTTCAGAATCTAATACAGCCCAATAAACATAAGGCTCAACTTGCCCTTGCGACCGAACCTCAGAACCTTCTTCCATTGCGAGACCTTCAAAAACAGAATCCCCCATAGAGTACCTAATCTCGCGTCTCTTCAAATCAGCATAAGAATTCTGTCTGTCAGAAGTCACTTTTAGACAATCCCAAATCAGTCAAACCTTATCCTCAGTCTCGGAAACCAACTCCAGCTCTAGAACACGTCTCTTACCTAACTCAGTCTAACATAAAGGACTGGAACACTTATGACCATACAGTGCCTCGTACTGTGCCATCTGAATGCTAGGCTAAAAGCTGTTATTATAGGCAAACTCTGCTAACAGCAAGTAGTCCTTCGAACTGCCTCGAAAATCAATAATATAGCTCCTCAACATGTCCTCTATAATCTAAATCACCCTTTCCGACTAACCATCTGACTGAGGATGGAAAGCAATGCTGAAGTCTAAATACAAACCTAAAGCCTCATGCAAGCAAGGATCCCTATCAGAGATAATAGATACTGATACCCCATGCAATCTCACTATCTCAGAAATATACAACTTCACCAGGTTCTTCAGAAAATAATCAGTGCGAACCAGTATAAAGTGCGCTGACTTGGTCAATCGATCCACAATGACCCAAACAGAATCCTTCTTAGTGGGTGTCAAGGGTAGCCCACTAACGAAGTCCATCGTCACACGTTCCCACTTCTAAAGGAGAATCTTAATAGGCTGTAGCAAACTCGAAGGCAACTGATGCTCAGCCTTAACCTGATAACAAGTCAAACAGCTAGCAACGAAGTCAGTATCCTCACACTTCAACTCTGGCCACCAGTACAACTCTCGAAGATCTCAGTACATCTTATTTCCACTAGGCTGCATGGCATAGGGGCTATTATGCGCCTCCCTCAGAATCAACTATCGTAAATGCTCATTATTAGGTACACAAATTCGACCACAGCAACAAAGTACTCCATCACTATTTACCCCAAACTTAGTGGTGCCACCATTTTCAACCTGATGAAACTATAACTTAAAAGGCTTATCTCCCAACTGTTTACCTCAAATCTATTCAATCCATGTCGGCTTAATATGAAGCTCGGCCAACAGGCTACCATCATTAAATAAACTGAGATGAGCAAACATTGCCCTCAAATTAGTCATAACCTTTGCCCTCAAATTAGTCATAACCTTACAGCTCAGTGCATCGGCCACCACATTAACCTTACCAGGGTGATATTTAATCGTACAGTCATAGTTCTTAAGCAGTTCAATCCATCTACGCTGCCTAAGATTTAGCTCCTTCTAAGTGAGGAGATACTTGAGGCTCTTGTGATCTGTAAAGATGATACACCTTTCACCATAAAGGTAATACCTCCAGATTTTCAATGCTAACACCACTACGGCCAACTCTAGGTCATGCATTGGGTAATTTACCTCATGAGTCTTAAGCTAGCGAGACGCGTATGCAACCACCTTACCATCCTACATCAACACACAACCCAAACCAACGTATAACATATCACTATAAATGGTAAACTCTTTTTCAGACTCCGGCTGTATCAAAATAGGGGCCTCAGTCAATACAGTCTTAAGCTTCTCAAAGCTTTCTTGCTGCGAATCAGTCCACACAAAAGAAACTCCTTTACACACAAGTTTCGTTAACGGGGCTGCGATTAAGGAGAATCCTTCTACAAAACGCCGATAATAACCTACCAACCCCAGAAAGTTGCGGATCTCAAACACATTCTTCGGTCGTTTCAATCCAACACCGCCTCAATCTTACGAGAATCAACTTTATCCCCTCAGTAGAAACTACGTGTCCTAAAAATGTTACTTCTTGGAGCCAGAACTCACACTTGTTGAACTTCGCATACAACTGTTTCTCACGAAGAATCTCTAGTACCACTCTCAGATACTCATCGTGTTCATTTTCAGACTTAGAATACACCAAGATATCATCGATAAACACTACCACAAACTGATCCAGATAGGGTTAGAACACTCGGTTCATCAAGTCCATAAATGCTGTTGGTCCATTAGTCAAACTAAAGGGCATCACTAGAAACTCGTACTGTCCATATTGAGTCCTAAATGTCGTCTTGTACACACTCGCCTCCCTAACCCTCAATTGATGATAACCCGACTATAGATCTATCTTGGAAAATTACAAAGTCCCTCTGAACTGGTCGAATAAATCATCAATCCTTGAAAGTGGGTACTTATTCTTGATTGTTAGCTTGTTTAGCTGTCGATAGTCGATACACATCCTCATTGTCCTATCTTTCTTTTTCACAAATAAAATAGGTTCTTCCCATGGAGACACACTGGGATGAATGAACCCACGATCTAACAACTCTTGAATCTGAGACTTAAGCACGGTGAGCTCTTTCGGTGTCATTCGATAGGGGGCGATAGACACCGAAGCTGTACCTAGAATAATTTCAATCCTAAAATCCATTTCACGGCATGGAGGTAAACCCGGTAGCTCCACAGGGAAGACACCTGAAAAATCCCTCACAATTGTGAGGCCCTTCACTGAAGAATCCCCAGAATCGGAAACACTACATACACTAGATATGTCTCACATCCTTTCTGAACCAACTTTTTCGCCACAAGCGTAGAAGTCACATTAGTTAGAAAATCCAGACATTTCCCAATCACCACTACCTCAACTTCCTCCTTAGTTCTCAAAACAACCCTCTTAGTCGTACAATCCAGACTTACTCGGTGCTTAACCAACCAATCCATCCCCAGAATCAAGTCGAACTCCCAAAACGGAAGCTTCATCAACTCAGCCAGAAATACCGTCCCTTAAACCTTTAAAGGAACATTTCTGTATAATTTGATATCTCTAACCATTTGCCCTAGCGGGCTCAGAACCATGACCTCACTGGAGGTACTTTCAACCAATAACCCCAGATTCCCAGAATCAGAGCAGGAAATATAGGAATGAGTGGATTCTATATCTATCAATGCAATGTATGTTACATCAAAAATAACGAACGTACCAGTGATGAGGTCTGGAGCATCTCTGTCCTCTCAGCGACGTGTAGCATAAACTAAAGCAAGCTGTCTCGTCTTAGTGTGCCCAGCACCTCTGCCCGGTGCTCTCTATCCACGGCCCATGCCGTTACCAACCCTAGCCTAACCATGACCCCTAGCTGCTGTTAAACTACCCTTAACGATTATGCAATAATAGAACCTGAAGCTTGCATCTGATCGGCCCTCAGCAGGCACTCTCGAACACCGTGCTTCGTAGACCCACATATCAAACATGTTCCAGTCGACCTCCAACATTCGCCTAGATGGCGTCTACCATAAAGCCCACAAGGCAAGATCCCAGTAGGAGCAACAGAAGCAACAGGGGCAATAAGGGGCCCAACTCTAACCAGCCCATCAAATCTGGCCTTTTTCTTAGGCCTCATCTCAGAACCCGAGGGCTCTGAATCCTTCTTGTTTTTACCCCTCTCACGATCCCTATTATGACGCTCCATGTGCTTAACATCCTCAGCAATCTTAGCCTTCTCGATCAGAACAGCAAACTCACGCTCCCTCTGCGGACCTATCAGTACCCTCAGGCTATCTCTAAGGTCGTCCTCAAAACAGACACACATCTCATACTCAAACAACACCATGCCTCCCGCATAACGGCTCTGTCTTAGAAATTCGGCCTCATACTCAGCCACTGATTGATCACCCTGGGTGAGATTTAAGAACTCACATCTCATAGCATCGATGTAGCTTGCCTCCACATATTTACCCTGAAAGGCTATCTTGTAGAAATCCCATGATAGACGCTCAAGTTGAGTGCCCTCCTTAACGGTCAGCCACCATTGATATGTTTTATCACGAAGCAAGGAAACAACCCTTTTTCAGTTTCTGTTTAGGGGTAAAATCCAAATCATCCATGATTCTTTCAGTGGCCTCCATCCAATACTCGGCCACGTTGGGGGCAACACTAGTAACACTCCTAAATAACTTAGCCCTATTGGACCGAAGTCATTCTGTAACCGACCCTAAGCCCCCAGATCCAGCATTGGGCCCAGCGACCCTCTCTAAAATCCTAAGCATAGCCTGGGACAATGCGTCATCCCCAGCTATGCGATCATGAGACCCACTCTCAATAGCAGCAGACACTGGCGTCTCACTCGTGTCTAAATTCGGTATATTATCCATGGAAGAGGACTCAGCTTGAGCTCCTCTACGGCCTCTACCTCGGCCTCTAGTACTACATCCGTGGATACCTCGTGCGCTCATTGTCTAATTCAATTTATCTGTATTACAAATTTTATGGATCAGTTACAGTTTCAGTATTTATTAACAGATATTTTATGCAAAACAGTATCAGAAGTTCAGAGTTTGTTTTCGTAAGTTGTAGTCTCACTACAGTTATCAATACTACATATAGTAGTTTCAGAATATACTATCTACAGTATTACGAAATAAACAGTACAAATTTCAGAAAACTTATAGGATCGGCGCCAGAGACTCTGTGAACTACACACTTAACCAGAATATTTGAAAACATTTAGAAATAATTCTTTAAAAGAAAAATAATTTTAGAACCCAAAATTCACAGCTGAGTTTTAAACCTGGCTCTGATACCACTAAATGTAACACCCCAAATTTGGCCTAGACGTTATGGCCGAATCCAGTAATGTCACATGGAATAAAATTCAAAAACGAGTTTGTTAAGTGAAAACTATTCCAGTTAATTCGTTTTTATCTTAATTTAGAGTAAAATTCATATTCTAATGTTATGGCAAAAGTCGTATATTTTTAGCAGAAGCTTTGATGACTTTCATCTTTGGAAAACCGTTTGTATTTAAGGAAATTGTTATTTTGATTAAAAATCGATTTTAGTCTAAAAATTCGCAAGCAGTTTAAAAATTCAAAATAAAGTCAATCAGTCCATAATGTCCCAAATTACATCAAAAATAACCCAGAAATTAAATAAGAAATAAATACCAACATAGAGTTTAAAGCAGTCTAAATATTTGTGGCCACCATCGAGTTCTCTGCTGCACCGACCCATTAAGTCTAGGGAATACTTGTACAGATTAAATCTAAAGGGTGAGTTTTCGTAAACTCAGTGTGTAATCCCCTTGGAAACATGTATATAGATACACATCAGAATATATACAGAAACGCTCTCAGATATAAGTTTGGGCCTTGGCCCAATCTCAAATATAATATATAGAACAAAATATCAAAATCCTACCCACCAACCTCTACATACCATCTCCATCCAACCCTGCATAACATGTGGGGATTAAATCAACCCACCCATCCCTACACACCATGTTGTACCAAAACGCTGCACATAATCAGAAATTTGCAGCTGCGTTGCCAGATAGCAGGTTTAAGAGCCTTTCAGACACTTCCTCCACAAATCATCAACCCACCCCAATGTAATGCAGTATGTAAAAGAATGTCACGCAGTTATGCAATTTTATCAAATCATACAATCAATTCGGTATTCAAGCTCAGTCAAACATCACACAATCAGATCACATAATTAGGGGTCTACGTAATGCTTACCAACTCTACAGTAAGTCCACAATCGACATGGGTGACCTGTGCAACCTTACAGAACTTTTCAAAAAAATGAGCTCACACGCCCATGTAGCTTGCTCGTATAGGCCCACACACCCGTGTGGTCCACACGGCCCAAATTGGCCTTGGTCGTATAGATCACACGGCCTGGCCTAGAATCCTACACGCCTGTCTGGTTTACCCGTCTAGGCCCACACTCCCGTGTGGTCCATACGGCCCAAATTAGTCCAGCCCGTGTGTCGCACACGGCCTGCCTTGCCATCACGCAGCCTTGTCCTCAGCGTACGACCTGGCCTCGTCGATCACACGCCCGTGTCAGGGCACACGGCCTACCACACGGGCGACCACACGCCCGTGTGGCGTCGATAGTAAGGTTTTTAGCTTTCATTGAAACCTTGTTTTCTGTGCAATCGAGTACACACCTGTTACGATTTCGCTCCTATAGGCGGTCACGAATCTCCAGAACCTATAATAGACATTACCAAGGCCAATTTTCAGTAGTACAATCGAAAACTAAACAGGGAATATTTCTCAACGGAACCCTTAGAACATTGGTAAAGTGAACTCGTCACTTATCGTCAACGAACCAAAAACCCAACATTCAAAACTCTGCAGAAGCACCAACTGCTACTTGATTTTCACCTATTTCGAAAGAATCGAAATAATCTTTTTTTTCAAAGAACCGTCTACGAAACGAGAGAAAGTGGCAAAGCGAAAACTTATCGAACGAGCAAGTTCAATCACCGAACACGATGGAGGCACGAAGGAAAACAAAAAAAAAAGAGAAAGAAACCAATGGATATTCTGCAGAAGAGCAGAGAGAATATTTTTGCAGAAATCGAAATTTTTGAAAAAGATTCAAATTAAAACTGATAACTTCCTAAATCTTTCCCCCTTACTTCTCTTCACCCATCTCCCCACTCCCTCCACCACTCAGACTTTTAGTTTGACCAAAATTCTCTCGGTTAAACGAGTAAAAAAAATAACATCCATGCTTGCATAGCGATTCGAACACAGAACCTCCAACACTTCATCACACACCTTAACCAACAGGCCAATGGGCCCATTTTGATATGGTTCTACCCACAATTAAATATAAGCCTATTAAATAAGGTTAAGGCTTTATTCAAAAAAAATATCAAAATTTTCCAACCGAAAGGCTTGAACTTGGGACCTCTCACACATACCCATAACACTTAACCACTGAAGCAGATACACAGTTGTGTGTCACATTTTAGCAGAAACAAAAATAAGAATTTTGGGGCGTTACAACCTTCTTCGCTATTCTCATACCATGGACTGCTTCGAGTGTAGGCTCAGACAAATTCGAATCAAACACAAAACCAAAAATTATTGACTTTACTTTCAGTGGAAAAGTAAAACTATCTCTAATAGAAACCAATAGAAATGTTATTCTCTCAGAAAATAAAATTTATTCTTAGAAATAATTTCTCACTATTTTCAAACAAAATAACAATATCCCAAAAGTTGTGTGTAACTTATTGTATTTTTAGCCCTATCGGTGTTATCTGTTTATAAGGAGAGGAAATGAAACCCTAGTTGAATTAGTAAAATACATTTAATGTCTATTTAATAGAAAAAAAACAATCCCCTAGTTGAACTAGGAGAGAGAGGGCTAGTAGGATATGCTTTCTCCCATATGTATTATAATGCAGATTAGGGCTTCTTCTGTATTGGGTCCAATTATATGTGCTTCCTGAACTTTTAACCCAACACTTTATAATTCAATCCACCCTAGTACATGTTTTTCTATTTCCTAAAAGAAACATTATTTATTAAATTAATTTTAATTAATTAATTTTTTTAATTAAATTGTAACACCCCATACTCGACCAGATCATCAGGTTCGAACTATAAGGTGTCACATTCGTTGCCAAAGCAACTACGATCGAATTAAACTTATTAATACCAAATAACATAAAAATGCAAGCAATATACATATATAATACGTCATATAATCATACCCAGGTCTTACATGAGCTTACGAAAGTTTTAATGTTAACCAGAGATCAAATTAGGACTGAATTGTAAAAGTTTCAAATTACAGGATTGATGTCACAATGTGAGGGGGTTCCCCATCGCAATGTGACATACTAGCTTTGCCTAGTTGCGACAATGCACTTTGAAATGACGGATTTCGAAAAAAAGAGAGCTAATGTCGTGAAACTGAACCCCGATGTTGCAACACAGTATTTCAAAAGAGAAAATTGAAAACTTCGAAGATTTGTGTCATGACATCCACACCTAGTTTCGCGACACAAAATCAAATCGATATATTTTTTCAGATACTCACGCAACCCACCGAAATATTGTTTAAAACCCATCCAAATTAACCCTAAAACCTCTAAAATAACACACATAATAGCATCTTAAACCCCCAAACTTAAACTTTAACCACTAAACATCCCCCACATCTCTTTTCCTTGGGTTAAAACAAAACATTCTCCATTCCTTCTCTCTCTTTTTTCATGTAGGACGAGATCTTGTCGTTACAACCATCCAACATGCCCAGCAAACTCAAGCCGAATGACAAAAAAGGTTAAGCAACTCAACCCTTGGCTAATTATATTTCAATGTTTTAATAGTTTTTTCTTGTTTGGTCATTGATTATTGAAATTTTGGGGTGGTTTACTTTGCTTCTAGGCAATTTAGAGGAATTACGGACAATGAGCCATCAACAGTTGATAATTTTACGAGCACTAAAGAGAAAGAAGTAGAAACTTACTTATTTAAAATCAAGAAGAAAATGTTTCTCTAAGAAAGGGGATTCGAATTCCCGATAGGTCTCTGTAGCGATATATGGGATTTAGTGCAATACCATAAGTGGGAAAATTTCTGTCAAACTCTAACAGAATTGGTATGCAGTTTGGTTGTACAAGAATTTTATGCTTCGTTAAAATAGTCCGAAGCAAAAAGACCATTGGGCGAACCATGGTCACAAGTAACTATTAGGGGTAAGGACATCTCTGCTTCACCCCAAAAAATTTGTAGATTTTATGATGCTCTGTTCTATATGTACGATTTTCTGCAACAAACCAATTTGATTTTTTATCGAAATATAGATATGGAAAACATAATAAACTATTTAACTGAGGGGCGAGGTGTTTGGAAATGTGAATTGGGAACTAATTCTCTAATATCATTTCACCAAACTAACATGTCCCCTAAGGCTAAAATGTGGTTGCAATTTATCTGTTCTTAGATATATCCTACTATGCATGTCGCTAACATCACTACTTTCCTAGGTAATCTTCTTTATGCTATTTTACAAAAGGAAAAGATCTGTATTGGGACTTGGATATACAGAAGCATGATTTGTTGTGTTCATAAAAAAAAAGTTGGGATGCCCTTTTTGCATCTTGTAACAGCCCTATGTAAAAAGGCAAAGGTTCCTAGGGGTAGTCAAGATTATTTTTAGGCCAATGAAGAATCCCATCAGATACTCCACATATAAATAGCTCTTAGAGTCACATCATAAACAAGTTATAGAATGGAACCTACAACAAGAACAACAATTGGAAAGCCCCTCAATCTTTAAAACGAAGATGAGAAATAGAGACTAGACAATATCAAGATAGAAGTAACATTCTATGCTTACAATGGATAATTCAATAGCTGCAAGAGGCAAGGCCGATTTTTAAAGATTATGCACAAAGACAACCTGCAGATGCCACAATTCCCACCCATTAAATATGGGTTTGTACAAGGAAATGATAAAGATAAGGAAGAGGATCCCAAGGAAAATGAGGATGAGGAAAACACCAAAAAAAGGATACAAATGAGTTGGAAACTGATTCCGACTGAGAATATGATTTTAATTTAATTTATTGGGTTTGTATTGAAAAATTGGATGATTTCAGTTTTCTTCTAACGCTCCAAAACCCAGCCTAGAAGTTTAGACTGAATCCCCGGAGGTTACATTGATCACGAAAGTGATCGTGGGAATATTTAACAAAACAAGAATATTTAATCTTTTAGATTTCAAACAGAAACGTTGCAGTTAAGTTTAATTTACGAATAAAATTAGATTTACGAGAAAAATCAAAAATAGAACTTGTACCACAGTTTCACTAAAACCTTACAATTTCAAATAATATATCGAAACGAAAACTGAAAAGACAAATTGTTATGTTATTTTTAACTGTGATTGTCTGAGACCTCCACCTATCGAGTCTAGCATCAAAATTCAAAAAGGTAATTGAAAAGGGAAACACTAAGGGGGTAAGCTATCCGAGCTCAGTGTGAGTTCAAAATGATAAACAACATATTTAAAGAAGAAAACTCCATATAGCAATTCAGTAGAAAAACATATTTACAGATATAGGTAAAAATAGAAAGCTAACACGAAACTAATGTCCCAACACATGTAATAGTTAGAGCACACCAAACACACATAAAATACTCAATACAAGTGTTGATTAGTCAAATAGAATATGGTCAAATAATCAAACACCCAAACAGATGCATATGAATGCAATCAAGTACTAAAACCCACCCATCCAGCCAACACACCTCCCATCCCCCGATCATACCCCAAAAGAGTTGTTAGAGCTCATCCAACCAAACACACCAATTAAGACCTCAAAAGGCCCATCCAACCCTACACATCATGAATGTGGACTAAGCCACTCAGATAGTAATATGCAGCAAGGCTAGCATATATGCAGAATAGTACAATGCGATAATCCGTTGTACAGACCTGTTACGGTTTAAACTGCCAAATCAAATAATAGTACGCAGCAAAGTTGATGTACATACAGTACAGTGTGGTAAATCGTTGTATGAATAGGTTGTAGTAAAACTGTTAGATCAGATCAGATCAGATTCATTCTTCCTTCTCTTCGCATCTAACCCAAAATTTACTTTTGCAAATGTATGTATGTATACAATCTTACAGAAACAATGAACACATCGACAAATAGTTAAACAGAAACAAATATGCATACACACACACACATACACACAGCTAACGGAGTTCAGAAATTAAACATCTCACACACAACAGTCACAAATTACACATAAACATAACACAAAGCCGCAGATATAGAGACTTAATTACCCTCACTAAAGTCTAGCCAAGGGTCGGAATACACAGATGAATTTTCAGATAAAAAACATACACAAACTAAAATTTGTGACTTACGACCACACGGCCTTATGCTCTAGCCGTGTGGAAATGCCTAAGCCGTGTGGGGGTCAAAAAACCTGTATGGAGGGAGACACACGACCGTGTGACTAAGGTATAAGCTCGTGTGAGCCAGGGATGTGGCCGTGTGAATAGACCATGTAACTGACTGTTCAAATGTGCTAAAATAGAGTACAAGTCTGACACGACCGTGTGAGGGTATCACACGCCCATGTGCCCACCAGACATGGTCGTGTGTCTAAAACACACACCCGTGTGGGATCCCTAAATCCCCAAATTAGCCACACATCCGTGTGGCCAGGCCGTGTGGCACCAAAACACTAAATCCCTAATTCCCAACCATACATGCTCGTGTACCCAAGGGACACGTGTAACACCTCTCACCAGTATTCATCGTCGGAATAGGGTTATGAAGCATTACCGGACTTACAACACTTTTAAATGCACATTTTACATATAATTTATCAATTCAAATACGATTTAATCACAACCAATCATAGTGTCCCTCAAACGAGCCTACGAGACCTTAAACATGCTTTAAAAGTAGTTTGGGACTAAACGGATAACATACGAAAATTTTTGGAAACTTAGAAAAATTTCAACCATAAAGGGGTCACACGCCCATGTGAACAGGCCGTATGCCTCACACGGCTCCAGACACGCCTGTGTCTCTGGCCGTGTGAAAACAACGCATACATAGTAACTTGGGTCACACTCCAACTACACGCCCGTGTGCCCTTTGAAGTGGCCACACACGCCTGTGTGCTAGGCCGTGTGCCAATTAAGGGGTATACTGACTTGTACCACACGACCGGTCACACGCCCGTGTGTGAGACCGTGTGGAGCATACTGACTTCATTCTAATTTCAACACCAGGGGACACAAAGCCGTGCAACATGACCGTGTGTCACACACGGCTAAGACACACACCCGTGTCTCTACTCTCATGGACAAAAATAGGTCATTTTACCAAGCCATTTTGTCATCCATTTTCCACATACTTATAGAAGCCCAATTGGTACCATTTCAAGACACAAATATGCAGGCAAAAGTCATCAACCAATACACAATCATACTATATCCATTTCAACCATTTCTATACTCAATTCAATGTCATTTACCTATTCAAGTACCTATCAACTCAACTTGTTTTACTAGACATAATTCACATATGTAATTCATATGGTTAAACCATTCCAACATGCATTATCAATTCAACTTCATTCACTCAATATAGGTCAATTACCTAACTCAAAACAAAGCCATTTACACAACTTAATAAATTAAGAAATTCATTATCACAAGCCAACTCAAATGGCCTAAAAACACATGTTCATCAAACATACTCAAGCCTATACATGCCATATACCATATATACATAACTTCAAAAGTACCAAAATAGATGTTCGATAGTGCGATGAAGTCTCTAATGATCCCCAAATCTGAGCTAGCTTCGATATCATTATAAAACACTGGAAAATACACAAAGTAAGCTAATAAGCTTAGTAAGCTCGTATGATATAAACTTAACTAATCACAAATACAATATTCATCAATCTAAACATATTATCATGTACTTTATGATTACTAACAAATCTTTCACCTACTTAATCATAAACTTATATACAAGCTTTACAACTTCTTCGATTTTAAGCTCATAATATACATGTACATACATGTACCAATCCATAAAAAGTTCATACATACACAGAATGTCGTTGAATACTCAATGCCTCGCACACTTAGTGCCATACTCAATATTTCGCACACTAAGTGCCACACTTGATATCTCGCAAACTAAGTGCCGTACATAGCCGACGCTATCTCAAATCGCACACTAAGTGTCATATATAGCCGAAACTATGTCGAATCGCACACTAAGTGCCACAAATAGTCGATTTGTTGTCGAACATAACTGTAGTCTCGTATATACAATTTATGCAATATCAAAGCACTAAAAGCATAATTATTACAATGCTTAATACATACGAACTTACCTTGGATGCTAAAATAGCGAATCGAGTCGATTAGTCGATAACTTTATCTTTTCTCCGATCCAAGTCCGTATTCCACTTTTCTTGATCTAATTATATTCAAATTTAACTTATTCAATCATTTATTCATTCAATTTAGTCCAAAATACACTTTAAAACACATTTACACTTTTTCCCTATAAATTTCATATTTTTTACAATTTAGTCCTTATTTCACAAAATCACAAATTAATGAAATTCAAGACTAACCCATGCTAGTTGAATTACCATAATGCCCCTATCAGCCATAATTTTCATTTACTCACACCTTTAACCACTAACTTTACACATTTCTCAATTTAATCCCTATTACATTTTCACTAAAAATCACTTTACAAAACTTGCTTAACTATCAACAACCATTCTTAATCTATCAAGAAACTTCAAAATACACATGTATTCAACAATGGAATCATTCAAAATCTTTAACAGTTTTGCAAAATAGTCCCTGGGCTAGCTAGACCTAGTTGCAACAATCTCAAAAACATAAAAATCATTAAAAACTGAGTCAAAAATCACTTACATGCTTAAGATACCATGCCTGAACTTTCAAAAGCACAAAAATGGTGTTTTCCTTCTTTAATTTTTGGAAATGAAGAAGATGGACACCAAATTGTGCTTTTGTTTTATTTATTTTATGCTAAATTACACATTTACTTAATTAACCTTGGTTATAAAACATTAAAATCACTTAATGCATGTCCATAATTGCCCACTCACAATTGAAATGGCATAAGGGCCTCCACTATTTAATTTCATATTCATTTAATACCTTTAGCTAATAGAACACCAATTTTGCATTTTATGCAATTTAGTCCTTTTATCAAATTAAATATTTAAATAATAAAATTTCTTCATGAAACTTTCACACATACATACTATCATGCTGTAAACACTTAAAATAATATTAAAATAATTTTTTCAATCTCGTATTTATGGTTCCAAAATCACTATTCTGATTTGACTAAAAATGGGCTATTACAACACGGCCATGTGAAAATTAGAAACAAAATCCCCAAATTGGCCACACGACTGTGTAGCACCATACCTTACCTGAAAACCATAATTCCTAATTACACACAGTCGTGTGAATCGGCACATGCCCATGTGGCCACCCGTGTGGTTACAAAAACACCCGCAAATAGCCTGAAAATCGAGTCTTCTGGTCATTAAATCAAACTCCAATCATGGTATTTCAAAAATCGACCATACACACTAAATTTCAAGAGATTATAGATGACACGAGCCTCAATTACTCATTTACCGAAGCACATAAAAAGATTGTCAAATTCCACAGTAACTTAATAATTCGCAATTATATTAAAATAGGTTCGAATCCCACACCTAATTCGTGATAACATTCAGAAATTGGCTCGACGACAAGAAAGCGACTCTCCTAAACCCACAAGCAAAGCCATCTTTAAAGAAAAATAAAGGAGAACCAAAAAGAAAATAAATAAAAAAGGGGAATAGGAGAATGTTCAGAGAAAAGAAAAATAATCCCAAAAATAAAAATGATAATAAATAGTATATATTCTAACTTAAAACAAAACTGCTACTTAACTAAACAAAACAAAACAAAAATGATTCTCCAAAACACACCCACAAAGACTCGAACCCAGAACCTTGAGGAACATTAATACTCACTCAACCACCAGACCAACAGGCTCATTCTAACACTTAAATGCGCAACTAAACATAATAGCACACCTCTTTCTCTAACCCTAACTACAAAATCCAAAACTTCTAAATCCCCTTTCTCTAACCCTAACTACAAAACTCAAAACTTCTAACTCCAAAATTCGAGGTGTTACATTTCTTTTCTTTAATCTTTTATTATTACTACTATTATAAAAAAATGTTTCTTTCTGTGTAGAAGCCTCACATAAATGTGACACTACATGATTGAGCTAACATAGCGAGATGACACCCGACTAACCTCGCGACACTCTTACGGAAAACTAGGTAATCTCTTCTCTTATCTTTTGGGTGCACATTAGGGACAATGTACCAAATAAAGTGTGAAAGGGGTAACATAGAAATTTTTAATTTTTTTTGTTATGATTTTTTTTATTTTTGATAATTTTTAGTTAAATTTTTGTCATGTGTTAACTTATGCTTAAGCTTGTAGAAATACAAGTGATTGGTTAAGAGCATGTGAATAGGTTGTTTGTATAAATTGTAAATCTAGCCTAATAATAAATCATTTGAAGTTATTTAATTTTAGACTAGTTATTTCAATTTGTTAAACTGTAAAGATGAAAAAAGAGTTAAGCGTACCAAATCATAAAAGTATACACGAGTAATCATATATGTTTATTTGGATCATAGGTTGTTGGAATTTTATCACTCGATTATTGAAATCAATGGATATTGAAATAATATAGTATAATAAGTATATAATCCTTACAAATATGTGTCTAAATGAAAACTAATGAGTGAACAAAAGCATTGTGAGGGCTAAAAGCAAAGTGAGTGAAATAAAATCATAAAATGGTTAAAAGTAATTTGAGTCAAGAGTGAATAAAATGAAAACAAAGAAAATAAAAAGTACGAGTAGTTAAGAAATTTTTACTCATAATTGCACAAATACTCGTTGAAGTTGCTTATACATCAATATTATACGAGAGTTCAAAACATGGATGAAAGAAACTAAGTTGGTGGAGTTCTAATTACCTATATTCTTCAAACATAGATGTGGTACTCGTGTATGTGTTTAGATGGGAGCATATGTTTAACTAACATTGACTTGTTTTCCTTGTAACTCACTGAACTAACATGTTTGAAATTAAAAATCACAAAACGTTTGTATATCTAATTAGAATTGCATGTTTAGCCAAAATTTCCTATCTTAGGTGTCTCAAACTAATTTCGTGTATGAAGCATGCTCAAGTACAATTTCTGCAACAGCCCGTTTTTTAGTGGTGCCAAAAACAGTGATTTTGAGGCCACAAATCTGACGAGTAAGTTTGTAAATATTATTAGTTAATATTTACAAGTCGAAAATGGTTTTTAAAAGGTTTTTGTTATGGTAATTTATATGATATAAGTGATTAATTAAGTTCAAGTGGTATGACCCTAACGTTAAGTGGTTTTAAAAATGAGGTATCAGGACCTCATTTCAATAAACTAAGTCATAAATATTTTTATAAATATTGTGTCATTAAGGTGGTATTAAAGTTTCGTTGAAAAATTTTAACGTTTCAATAGTTAATTAATTAAAAAGGACTAAATCGTAAAAGATATAAAATTTGATCGTTATTTTATTTGAGCGATTAAATGGTTAATTGAATAAAGAAAAAGGGATTAAATGGAAATTAAACCATTTAAGGTTTTAGTGGACGGTAAATTATCATCATATTTTTTTGTTTTCTTATCCAAGTACAACCGAATGTCAATGGAAATGAAGCTAGGTTCAGCCATGGTGAACTTCTCATGCATGATAAGAAATTCTTACCCATTTTTAATAATTTTTATGTTTTTAAGATAGTTGCAATTAGGTCCAGCTAGTTTGTACCTTCAATTTTGAAACTGTTAAAGATTTTGAATGTTGTTATTGATGAACCTTGTGATTTTAGATTTTAAATGATGAATTTGAAATATTATTTGTTAGTTAAAAGTATTTTATTAAGTGATTTTTGATGAATTTTTTGATTAAGGACTAAATTGTTAAAATAGTAAAAGTACAAGGATTTGATGTGAAATTTCTGTAGATATGGGCTGTTTTAGATTCCATAAGTATTCATATAGGCTCAATTTGGGGTACAAAATGGTTAAGTTGCATGTTTTAGGCTTAAAGACTAAATTGAATAAAAGTAAAACTTTAAGGGTAATTTTGTAAAAATGTAAAAAAATAAATTGCATAAAATACATTTTTTTACTATCTAAATTAATATATTGAATAAAATTATTAATTTAGATTAAGATCGGGTGAAAAATCGAGGAGAATGGAAATTACCAATATGCCCTTATACTTTTACATTTCTGCAATTTAGCCAGGTAAGTTTGTATGAACTATATTATGTATAATGTTGATTAATATGAATGTTAATATATGATTTTAATGAAAATGAATCAATATATATATGTTATTATACAAGTTATCATGTTGTGAGACAACATAAATCCAGCGGCGTATCGACGATCATCGACCAATGAAAAGGGATGGTGACGACCATCGAATATGAAAAGGGATAGCTTCGACTATTAATTATGAAATGGGAAGGTGATGACCATCAACTATGAAAAGGGATGGTGACAACCATCGAATATGAAAAGGGATAGCTTCAGCTATTAATTATGAAAAGGGATGGTGACGACCATCAACTATGAAAAGGGATGGTGATGACCGTCGATTAATGAAAAGGGATGGTTTTGACCATCGAATATGAAAAAGGATGGTTACAACCATCGTTTTAGCACACTTTGTGTGAGCTCCGGTAAGGGTTCCGATTGACTTCACTACGACAAATATGGAAAAGTAAGATGTACCAATGATCAAAGTATGAATATTCATGTTTATGAAAGGTATGATGTAAGTGATATTATGTTATATACCATATCTTTCCATGTGATGATATTGCTAAGTTATGTGTTTAATCACTAGCTTGTGGCTATGGTTAATGTTATGTTTATGTCTTATGTGTATGCAAATGAAATGGTAAGTGTTCAATAATAACTAAGGCATGTTTATATGAAACTAAATGAAATGGTGATACATGGAAAAACATGATATATTGTGATGGATGATAAATCCAATTGAATCATACTCAAGTATAATGGTTATCCATGTCAAATTCATATGAACCATGTTTAAATGAACTAACGTGTGTTGTTGATATGTTAGGGCTTATGCCAAGCTTGTGGATATGATTGATGTTTATGATTATACTTGTATTATGCATACGAAAAGGGTAAGAAAAGAGAATGAAACGGTGAGTACGTAATTAGGATGTATTATGTGAGCAAATTACTTATGCTATGAATGAATACACCTATGTCATGGACAAATACACTGAATTGAGAGTTAATAATGTTGTTTAGGCTTATGATAAGCATTGGGGACAGAATGGAAAGTAAGTAAATAGAAAGATATATAATCTTGTAAAAGGTTGATGATTATATATTATATATTATGAAATCCTATCATGTTATGAATGGTCAATAAATATGCGACATTAATAAACTTACTCATTTTTGAATTGATGATCATATCGATTTATGAATCTTATAGCATTGACATAGATTTATGTTTATTCTATAAAGTTCATTATCGAAATGGAACTTTATGCTTAAAGTTTTTACGAGCTTACTAAGCATAAATTGCTTACGTAGTTATTTTCCTTTACCTTACAGATTATTGGAAGTTCGATCGAGTTGGAAGCTAGTCGGAGATCCATCACATTATTCATCGACTATATCGGTAGGTTTTGATGATTTTGAGTCATGGTTATAATGACATGTATAGGAATTTTTGTTTGATAAAATTAGCCATTATGTTTGGCTTATATATATGGTATTTTTGGGTGATGAAATAGTTGTCATGCTATCATGTTTGTGTGGAAATTTTTAACGGTTGTTATTTTGGCATCTTAGTACCTAAATGATGATAGATGAATTGATGAATATTAAGGTAAGTCATGAGATGTTGGTTTGGTATGGAATTAGATAGTGCATTGAGTTGTTAAATGTCTAGTTTTGGTAGCCTTGAATGTATTTGGCAATTGGTCAATTTGTTAAGGTAGATTATAAATGTGGAAATGGTCATAATGGCATTTGTTGAGTATGAGAATGGTATGTGAACATTATGGTAAATGTAGCATTTAAGTTGTTCAATGGCTTGATTGATTTATGGATAAATTTAGCAAGTGCTTAATCAAGTTTGTTTGTTGAAATTGAGGTGCCATTTTGGCATATTAGTTGTATGGTTAATTATTATGATGTAAAAGCTTGAATATGCATATGTTAGGTGGCTAGACTTTGGGTGAGAAAAATGGTTTAGAAATGGCCTATTTTTCGTCCACATGGCCAAGGACACGGGCGTGTGTCTCAGCCGTGTGTCCCCTGTAGCTTACAAAGGGTTGCAAGTCAGGCAATTACACGGCCTAGCACACGACCTGGCACATAGGCGTGTAAGGCCATTTCGAAGGGTACACAGCCTGGCACACAGGCGTGTAGTTTGGCTGTGTGACCCAAGTCAGAGAGTTACACGGGCACGAACATAGGCTGGGGCAATCGTGTGTCCCTACTTCGAATGCCCACACGGCCTAAAACACAGGCGTGTGTCTTAGCCATGTGAGTCATACGACCTGACCATACGGCCGTGTGACCCCTGTAATTTAAAATTTTGCATTTTTTCCAAAAATTTTTATATGCTTCCAATTTAGTCCTGACTCGTTTCTAATGTGTTTTGAGGGACTCGAGGGCTCGTATATGGGACAATATGTATTACATTGATTGAATTTGCTATACATGATGTTGTGAATTGACTGTTTTAAATTTTTGAATGTTTTGATTTGTAAACTCCGGTAATGCTTCGTAACCCATTCCGGCAACGGATATGGGTGAAGGGTGTTACAATTTATTTTAAGTGTCTTGTTTTCCTTTTCTTTGTATTTTTATTTGTTTGAGGACAAGCAACGAGTTAATTGTGAGGGAGTTTGATCTGCCACAATTCATTGTGGCAAATTAGAGTCTTTTCGACACTTAATGAGCTTGTTTTCGAACCATTCTATTAGTATTTTAATTAGTTTTCTAATTTAGTAGTTTAGATGCATATTTTTGTATTGTAACGAACCGTTGGGCCAATATGGGCCTAGGGTAGGGCTGAAGAGTGAATTTAATGCGTAGGACATCATTTTCAGGTCAAGGAACACCAAGGACGATGTCAATGTCGTGACACCAGCATGCAGTGTCGCAACACCACATTTCGAGGCAAGAAAAGATCCATTCAAAGTTTTGTGTCACGACACCGGTCCTATGGTATCGCAACACCACTGTGACAGAGACCAAAATATTGTTGAGGATGTTTTTGTTTGCACAATGTACTTTATTCAGTTTAATGGCCTGTATTTGACTTAATTAAGGTAGAAACAACTTGCTATATATAGTTATGTTCAGGCTTAGCTAAGGAGGCCATTTTTAGATTTTTAATTTTAGTTCAATTTAGTTTTAGTTTCTCTACGAATTATTGTTCTTGTTTTTTAGAGGATTCAAATTAATTCCAAGATTTCATTTTAGTATTTCATAATTTTTCTTTGGTTTCCATTTGCAATTGTTATTATCTCGACGACTGTTAAAGGGTTTTCGACTTTTGAGCACATTCAACATCGAAACAAATCAATTTCTCTTTTCTCTTTTCTTTAGTTTAATATTTGCTTTACATGTTTAAATTAAAGTTAGGAAATTTTACATTTAGATCCATGAGTAGCTAAACCCCTAGGGAGATTAACGATTGGAGGTGAGATTAATTAATGGAAGAATTAGGGTTTGCCTTAGAATTAGTTGGAGTGAATTTTGCATGCTTAAACCTTAAGGTTAACAACTCTAGGAAGTAATTTAGGTAAATAAGGTCGAAAGAATACTTTACCGAGCAACTCTTAATTCAACCTAGTTTAAATTGCGAGGTTGAGAGATAAGTGGTTTTTGTCAATTAGCTAATTAGTTATAGGCTAAGAGGTAATAACTAGTTAATTATTAGCTAATTCATTAAAACCCAAATTCTGAAGTTAATTTTGAACATTGATATGAGTTAACCTTCTGTTTGTCCATTGAATAAATTTCGACTATTAACCTTATTTAATTATTTTTTGTTATTTTTTTATTTAATTTTTTATTTGGTTATTCGTACTATAATTTCAATTATTACTGTTTAGCATTGTTAGTCCAAAAAGTAGTTTTTGGTTTGATTCAATCTCCTTTAGATACGATCCTTAGAATACTTTTTGAAGTTTTTCGTTGTAACCTTACTATATTACAATTTAACCCGTATAATTGCAGGCACCGTTGTTTTATTTATTACCTTTTTGTTGCAGTATTTCAGCCAAGACATTTGCATGTCTGGCAGCGATCAACTATCAAATCAAATTCAACCATTAGCCGTCATCCTGCAAAAACATCAACCCAAATTTCCATTCTTAGTATCTCTCCATATCACATGCAATATGAACCACCATTGTAGTCTAGGGATAAGCAAAACCCGATTTGATTTGAAAAACTTGATAAAAAAATAAAATTTTTAATTAAATAGCTCGAGTTATATGAGTTAATCAAGTTATTCAGATCAACTAGAAAAAAAAATTAAGTTTTTCGATTTAACTCGAATATGAATTAAATAATTCGAGTTATCCGAAAATCAGAATAAGAAAAGGGAAAACCACGTCGTTTTGATAAATGTTTACCTTTTCTAAAGTTAAAAGTCAAAACCATTAAGTTAAAAGGAAAAACTACGTCATTTTGATAAATGTTTACTCATTAAGTTAAAAGGCAAAACAATTATATTGTCTATGTAGTTAAATAATCTTGTACTTTGTCTACTAGTTAAATAATTGGTCCATGTAAATGTAACATTGAGTATAAATAATAAGATTCGTTAACTCGACTCTACTTGACTCGAATTTTTTTGACTCAATCTGATTCGATTCAAAAAAAAATTTTAATTGAGTTCGGTTGCTAAAATAGGATTCGTCAACTCGACTCACTTAAAGTTTTTTACTCGATTTGACTCAACTCGATCAAATATTCACCCCTACTGCAGTCAACGTTGACGCTTTGTATAATTTCATTATTATAACAATTCGTATAATTGTAATTTAAAAGAAAATTTGAAATTCTATACGGGAGGGGAAGAAAGAACACAAATAACATTTTTCACTTACCTAGCAGACTTAAAACTTGCAGAATGTGGACCATCTATCATAATAGTGGTCCAATTTGGAATCCAGTCTCAAATGTCAATGAGCTTTTTCTGGTAACCCAGCCAGCCACACCGTCATCTTCTTTTGGCATTGCCTTATACGTCGATATTTGCTTTGCCCTCATTGCTCACTTTACAGTCATACAAAATTTCAATCTCCCCCCTTTGAAGATATAGAAATTGGATCCGATCCATCGGTTTAAATAAAATCGTCTGGTCCACTACTTCCACAAGACATCTAGAAATGCAAGGAATAGGTGAAAATGGGTACGAAGCAGTTAAAGTGTTTCATGAATTAAAAGCTTTATTTAAAGGCTTTTATCGTTGGTTCATAATTAAACCTCTTTGACTTTGAGAGGCAAATGGTTGGCGGTTGGGAGTTGGCATATATTGTTTTAATGTTCCATTTATCTGTTTCATTTTAATGATTTCATACAAGTTCGACAGCCTCATTTGTGGGCCATAACAGGACCAGTAAAATGGGCTATCGAAGTTGGGTTAGAATTTCTAACGTATTGAAAATTATAGGTGTTTTGGACTTGCGAATTTAATCCGATTCATTTGAATTTAAATTCGATTATCAAGTAATAATTTAATAATTTGAGGGTAAAAGAAGAAAAATAAGTAAATTAGATTTTATATATGTAATAAAAGTGTAAATTGTTGTTTTTTTAATTTCATCTATTTATGTTTTTAATTGATAATTTGACTTTTAATTTTTTTTTATATAAGTGACATGGAATTAAAAGATAAGTAGAATTGAGTAAAAGTACCATAGAGGCCCCTATCCTAGTATTCGGATTTCATTTTACCCATCTAATAAAAAATAAAAAATATTTAAAGAAATAAAAAATCTAAAAAAATAAAATTCCTTAATAATTATTTAAAACACCATATCTAGTATAACCCTGAACAAAATGTTTGTACACATTTATTTGAACATGGCCTTTTTTAAAAAAAAATTTAAAGAATTATTTAAAATTTATAATAAATTATTAAACTTATCTAAAAATTATTAAAAATAATGTCCAGAATAAATTTAGACAAATAGTTGTTTAGTTTCAAATGAGCCTCAATATCAAGATTAATTCTGGAGTGGTTTATTAAATAATTATAAAAATTATTAAAAATAATAAGAAAATATAATAATTATTTATTACATATAATTTCTAATATTTTTTTATAATTCTTAATCATTATAATTTCAGTTACAATTTTTTATATTTCTTAATAATTTTTAAATAAATTCTATAATTATTTAATAACTATTTAAGAAACCACTCTAAATTAAACTTAGACAAATGATAGTCAATGTTTATTTGAGCCTAGAGAACCATTGACTCATCTCGGAAGTTGTTGTTAATATTTTCAATAATCTTTTTATAATTTCTTATAATTCTTAATAATTTTTATATTTTTATAATTTTTATTATTGTTTGAAAAATCATGTCCAAGATGAACTTGATCAAATGGTTGTGTTCATCATAGATGTGGTTTTTTTAAAAATAATTTTTAAAATTTATTTTTTTAGTATTTTTTAAATTTTTAAAAATATTGTCATGCCGTCATGAAATATATGTGGCATGTAATATGTCACTGTCTGGTTTTTTTTGTTAGCCATATTAATATTTAATACTAGAAATTGATGAAATTTTTAATAAAAAGGACCAATTGTTCTTTAATGGGATTAATTTGTCTATTTTATTTTTTTATAAAAAAAATAAAATACAATCTGGCTCTTAATATAAGGGTCTTCATAATACTTTTACCTTTTATTTTCTCCACAATATACCACCTTGGATTTTATGTTCTTTTCCAAATAAAAAATTAATTCCACTTTGGATATAACCTTCCAATAGAATGATTAATTTGTATTTTTTTAATGTATATAAGTTAATTTACTAACTTTTTAATAAAATAAATAAAATATAATTTAATTCTTAATATAATAATTTCAAACCGTCGAACCAAAGTCAAAATTGATTAGAATCTAAGCCTGTCCAACTTTGAAATGACCTTCAATAAGTAATTTAAAAAAAAATCCTTTTAAGAAAAAACCAAAATCCAAAACTATCGGAACTGTTATGATATGGTTAAAAAAATCCAAATGACTTGGAATCCAAACAACAAACCCGCATCCCGCCATCACTTTATACTGCAGCTACCGAATGCATCGACAATGAACTCATTAAAATTCTATACATTTTGCTACAAAAGCCATCAGGATTCATCCCTTTCTTTAGTTCAAAACATTAATGTAGTCTTTTGGATAGAAAATAAGAGGAAATTAAATATGATCTAATGAATCTAATGTACTGATAAACAACAGCTGGTTGTAGCCTTCAACACAAGCACCACACAATAAGCAATGACCAACATGCCACAGGTTTCTCAAGTGTGCACTTTGCCTCTATTAAAGTAGTCAACTAAGAACATTTTGGGCTCCAAACCAAACCCTTTAGGTGAGGTATAAGTTGAGGTATTTCTATCATCTTATACCATTTAATTCTACACATCTTTTACCGTTATTTTATAACTTCCTTTCTTCCTCAAACCTTCTCTTGCTTTTTCTTAAACACAATTGAAATTCCCTATGGTTCCATTTTAGGAAGACCAAACTAACCAACCTAATTTGCCTGCCATGGGAAGTATAATACTTAGGCATACTCTTCCATACAACATTAGGTAGGATAAACAAGCCTTAGTTGACCAGTAGTTTGTATACTTGTCAAAGCTGTAGTAAACTAAGTGCATCTTTGTAAGAATACACATCTCTCTCCATGGTACGATACATAACACTTATCCCTAATGGTCTTATATCAGTAAAAGTACAACTGAGGTTACTATACTAAAATTCAGATTACATTTTATCCCTCTATTAAAAAAGGTTAAATTTATCTCTATACATTATCAAAATGCAAGTTGGTTCTTTTGTTAAAAATTTTATCAGTTTATGCTGTTAAAAATCGATCTATATACATCAATATGAGGTATACATAGCATGTCATATGTTACTGTCTAATTATTCTGTAAATCACGTCAATTTTTAACAATACAAATAAATAAAATATTTAACAAAAATAACTAATTTACTTTTTAATTTAATAAACAAAAATTAATTCACTTAGATTCTATTTTACTTCTACCTCCTATAATCCCATATGTATTGGTAGCGCAAACTGAGACTTACATCCCATTAACAGATGAAAACACGTATGAATATTTTCTCACTTAAAAAATTATTATAATATTGAAAATTGTAAGGATTTTACTGAGGACTGTGGCTCTGCTGTATGGGGGCCGTCATCAAACAAGCACATGCTTTTCGTTCTTGCATGCTGTGAAATAAAGATAGAGAAAATTTTGTGGTGTCTATAAAAGATGGAACAGATCACATCCAACAAATAAATAAATCACTCATAATTGTCACCACTTTTTCTTTTTCTTTTAGGGATGGTGGTTGGGTTGGGAATTGCTGATTTGTTTTTTTATTTGGAGATTTTTATACCAACTTCCCAGTGATGCATCAATTTGTTTCTTTAAACTTAGATCACAACCGCAAATTACAGCTATTAAAATGTGAGTAAATATTCATTTATTTACGAATTCTTCATTAAATTTGGAGTAAAATTAATTTAAATCTTAAAGTTGGTTTTAGTTTTGAGAATATTTTTTTTATTTTTAAAAAAATAAAAAATAGATTTGATAAATAAAAATAATATTTTGTTTTCAAAAAATAAAACATAAAAATATTAGGGATCGACCCGATTAAGCAACGAACAAGTAAAAATAATGTAAGGAATTGATAAATTAAACACACAAATTTAACGTGAAAAAATCCCTCCAAAAAGTATAAAAAATCACATGCAAAAATAATTTTACTATAATGGCAAAAGAACGAAGAGTACAAAAGGTAGAGATAAAACTAAGCCCCGAAACTTAAAAACAAATAACTCTCAAAACATAAATACAAAATTCTCCAAAAATATTATAAGTTATAATCTCTAATGGGTGTATTTTCTAAGGTTATAAAAGAGCCTATTTATAGACTAAATTCGTAGGTCAAATAAATTATGCTAATAAATGCTACATATATTATACTAATAAATACTAAATCTTCTATAAAGAAAATATATTTTGTTTAACTTGACTTGCAAACAATCTCTTATTTGACTGAAATATGAGGCATACTCAACAAATCTTCACCTTAACTCGTATTTCCACAACACCATCTTTGTCAAAGCCCGCCACCGGCCTATCTTGAACTATGAGAGAATTAACTGAGTCAAAAATCTTTGTTAAAAGCTAGAAGACTTCTAGCCTTCGACTTGTGCATTGCCAAATCTAAACTAATCTGGGTCTAATTTTCACGAACACAGTGCCCTAACTTTTCAAAACTTGCATCCAAAAGAGAACCTCTCTTCAACGAAACAGTCATACATTTTTCCTTCCTATGACTAAGTTGCCTCCACTACAAACGAGTTGACTTCAACTTCGTGACGGACGAGGGGCGTCCTATTTCATCGGTCACTGTAGAACCTTCCAGAATATAAAGGCTGTCGATCATTATATCTTTTAACAAAACGATAGCCCCATGAGACACCTTAATGTCACTCAACTCGATATTGATTCTACAACCTTTCAAGTCTAAAATACTCAAAGAAATGATATTCTTTCATAAATTAGGTACATACCTAACATCTGACAGTGTCCTAATCGTCTCATCATGCATCCTAATTTTAATAGTACCAATACCAATTACCGTACTAGATGAATTGTTTCCCATGCGCACAACTTTACCTTCAACCGAATTGCATATGGAAAACTATTTTCTATTGGGACACATGTGGAAAGAACATCCCCAATCTAGGATCCACTCGGACGTAAGCTCGGATTTTTCACTCGTTGACACTAATAAGAAATCATCACCACTTTCGTCGATCAAATTAACACCAACTATATATTCCTCGTTACTCTCAGTAGCCCTTTTATTTCGTAGTTTATAATAATTTATTTTGATTTGACCTAACTTCTTATAATAGCGACATCTTTTGTCTCGCTTCTTTTATGCTACCAAAACTAGGTGTGAGTATTCAATCGAGTCGTGTCAAATCGAGTCAAAATTTTCGAGCTAGTCGAGTTGATGTATCATATTTTAACAACTGAACTCAATTTGAATTTTTTTCGAATCGAGTCGAATTAACAAATTTTATTATTTATACTCAATGTTCGGAAGGAAAGTAAGACTAATGGGTTAACATTTATCAAAACAATGTAGTTTTGCCTTTTAACTTGATAGTTTTGACTTTTAACTTTAGAAAAGGTAAACATTTATCAAAACGGCATAGTTTTATCTTCTTCTTTTTATTTGGATTTTCGGATAACTCGAATTAGGGGTGAGTGTTCGATTGAATCGAGTGAAACCGTTTGAGTCAAATTAGAAAAATTAATAATGTTAAATTAAAATCTTGTACAATATAACTACTTCCATGTTAGAACACAAAAATGTGAAACAATATATATTTGAAAACTTTTTTAAAGAAAAATATATATATATTTTAGTATGATAAACTTGAATCATTAATCACTTATTTAGATTCCAAAATTATTATTTTATTAAATTTTTTATATATTTGTTAGATTTTAAAAAAAATAATTTTTTTAAATATAAATTTTAGAATTTCTATAAATATTTTGAATTTTAAAAATTATTTTCAAATTTTGAAAATTACTTTGATTTTTTTTTTTGTAATTTTTGTTAAGAGAGAGACCAATTTGCTCATTTTTAAAATTGACAGGGACCAGAACGGTATTTATACTAATCTATTATTCAAATTATTCGAGTTATTTGAATTATAAAATTTCAACTCGACTCGAACTCGAAATCTAAAATTTCTTATTTGAGTTGACTTGAATAATTCGAATAACTCGATTCGATTAACTCAAAATTTGAATTTTTTTCAATTTATTAGAATCGAATCGAATTTTGCTCACATCTAACCAAAACGGAAACTTGCCAAACTTGCCTATCTGCCTTACTATCTAAACCAAACTTATTGTCGAGTTTGCCTTTACTCAAAAAATAACCCTTTACATCGTCGAACGAAAGTTTGTCTATGCCATAAATCAGAGTCTCCTTGAAAGACTTGTATGAATGGAGTAAAGAACACAATAATAATATAACATGATCTTCATCGTCAATTTAAACCTCAACGTTATTTAAATCATTTAAAAGGATAATGAATTAACTAATGTGATCTCTAAGAAGCTCACCTTCGTTCATGCGAAACGTAAATAGATGTTGTTTCAACATTAAACGATTGGTTAGAGACTTAATCGCAAAAAAAGTTTCTAACATTTTCCACAAGGCGAATAAGGTCTTCTCCATCAATATCTCCTACAATACCCTATTAGCGAGGCACAACTGGATTGCAAACAGGACCTTTTCATCAAGCTCTTCCCATTTTAACTGATCTAGATTCTTGGGCTTTTTCCCAATAACAACCTTTTTCAGGCTGGTCTGAACTAAAATTATCATCATCCGAACTTGCCACAAATTGAAATTTGTGACACCATTTAATTTCTCAATGTCTGACATTGTTATTGCCATCTCTGAACGGGATGATCTACAAAAACTGAACCTGACTCTGATACCACTTGTTAGGGATCGACCCGATTATGAACAAATAAAAATAACGTAAGAAATTGAGAAATTGAATAAACAAATTTAATATGGAAAAACTTCTTCAAAGAGAATAAAAAACCTCAGGAAAAGATAATTTTATTATAATGGCAAAATAACGAAGAATACAAAAAATAGAGATAAAACTAAACCTCGAAACCCGAAAACAAAGAACCCACAAAATATAAACACAAAATTCTCTAAAAGTGTTATGAATTCTAATATCTAATGGGTGTATTTTCTAATGTTGTAAAAAATTCGTAGGTCAAATAAATTATACTAAAAAATGCTAAATATATTATACTAACAAATATTAAATATTCTAATATATATATTTTGTTTAATTTGACTTACAAGTAATTTCTTATTTAACTGAAATATGAGGCATACTCAATAAAAAATATATGTTTGTTATTTATTTTCCTAAAATAAAAATATGAAAATAAAATAAAATAAAATAAAATAAAATATTCTATATGGGGTAAGAAATGTGATATTTAGGAAGTGTTGGGAAAGAAAACATATTCTATATTTATATAGTAACTATAAGGAGAATCTTTACAAAAAAATTTCTGATTGAATTAAAATAAATGTTTTTAAGCATTAAATTTATTACTTTAATTCTATATTATTAAAATAATAATCCTCGATAGAAAAAAAAATAGTCCCAATACTCTTGAGATGTCTTAATCAAATTGAGCATTGTTATTGGTTTATATAATAAAACGATCTTAGTCGCAATGTTTTTGAGTTAATTCTTTTCCATACAGTATAGATTGAACACTAGTGAAAATGGTCGGGATTCATCTTCACATAGAATTCTGTATGTTTTTATATCATTCCTTGAATTTGCACAGTAAAAAAAATATTAGTTTTTATTTTAATGAGATATGATAAAATGATAATTTTAAGGTTTATAAATATTTATTTTAATTTAAAGGTTGACAATATTTTGGTTTTCATTATTTTCATTATAAAGGTTTTCAATATAGTTATACCTTAAACTAGGGTCAATTCTTAAATTTAAATTAAAGTTGATTTTCAACTATTTCAGTTTTATAAAATATTTTAGCAGAAATAATGAATTTTTTTTTAAATTTTCACTTATTTTTATTTTCATTTCCTACAAATAATTTTTAAAATTTTCAACCCAAAATGCAATTTTTCAAGAAAATTAAAATGAAAAACGGAAATAGTTTTTATCTTTTAAATCAAACAAATCTAAAGGGAGACAAAACTTTTTTAATTCAGAAAATAAAAATAATATTAATGATAAATTAGTATATAAGATTATTGTGGAATTAAACAGAACTTGTAAGCATACAAGGTCATTGTTGATAGATGGTTAAATATACTGATTAAAAATGAAATCACGGAATGAAAATCATTTTATTTTTCATGACATTTATTCTCATATAAAAGAGAAACAATTAAATAGTGCAAGTATACTTCTATCAAATTTCCCAACAAAATTTTCCTTTTTTTTTTTTGTCTTAAATTGCCTTTTCTTTTACCAATACAAAACCGTGTTTTTCTCCCACAATAAAAGACAAAAAATTGAGTAAAATTCTTATATATACTGATTTTTATAAAAGAAAATATCGTATTAGACCACTTTTTTTAAAAAAAATACGGGATTAGATCGACAAAATGAAAATGCTTCTAGCCGGAAGCATTTTCAGCAGATTGGTCGGAATAGGATTGAAGTTAGGGTTTTGTAAGTTTTAAGTGTTTATTGCTTTAGGGTTTTTAATATTTTTAAAATATATATAATCTTTAGAATTTTTATAATTTTTTGAGTTGTAAAATTAATATTATATTTAAAAATTTGGAATTACTTAGAACCCAACTTCGTGTATAAAAAATGACAGGTACCAAAAGGGTATTCACAACAATCGTATTTACACCTGTTGTATATTCAAATTATTTGAATTGTAAAATTTAATTCGATTGAAAATCAAAACTCAAACTACTCAATTTGATTAACTATTAGTTTGTAATTTTGTTTCGATTTTTTGAGTGCAACTGAGTTTCGATCACACGTAGCTTAAAGCAGGTTGAGGTCGGTCAGAATTTTTTAGAAAATATTATCCCGGGAATCTTAAGATATCTGATGGGTGAGTGGGAAGTAGTAGGACTTGAAAGTGTTAGTGAGAAAACACTCCACGTAGGACACATTTTTAGTGCATATTTTTGACATGTCATTGAAAACGTGCCCTACGTGAAGCATTTTCCCTCTACCAAATTCAATGCCTACAAACTTGTCACTCACCCGGGAAAATTTTCTAAATCAATTATCACTCACCCCGACTCTATAAAAGGATCGCTTTCAGCATTGTGTGTCATAAGGCAATTTCAAGCAAACAAAATTGCAAGAAGAATCGGAAGAAGAGGAAGTTCGCAAGGCATTTCATAAGGCATAATTTGGAGCAACCACGTAATTGCATCAAGTAAGGATCGATTTTTGTTGTTCATATATAATTACAACACTATTTTTCTGTATAATGTATTTGTTTCAAACATGTAAAATAGGTTATTTCATAGAAAATGAGTGGACAAATTAATGTTATTGTTTATTACGACGGTGAAGTCCGTGACACTGAGAATGGGATCATTTTTCATCGGAGAACACAACACAGTTGACTTTCAACCCGAACATATAATTGTCGAAGCTGCGTGGAAGAATTAGGCAAAAAATCATCAGATTCAATCAGATGAGAGTATCGTTACTGGAATATTGATTTGTGCTTTGGCCGACCTCATCGTATGACGCTTTCGATATCAGAGGCGCAAGAGGGATGGAAGCGGTAGAGTAGATGCATATTGCTAATGGATCACAAATACTCGAGTTATATGCGAAGTTTGCAAACACATATGAAGGTGATTGAAGGTTGACATATGTTTCAATTTGGGAGGCTGGAACAAAAGAATAAGCCGACAGTCCAACAACACAGTTGTTCGGTAGGTTCACTGCTTTGTTAGAAAGTTCCTATTATGAGATCTCTAAATCATCAATCAGAAGACACTCATCGGTTTCAACCTTAGATTTCAATCGCAGCAGATAGAAATCCAACAGTCGGGGTTTAGCGATAACAGAATACTAGACCCCGACACGACACTCAGTTAATGGTTTTAATTTGAAATTCAGTTAGCCGATGTTCAATGCTGGGAATACTTACAAGGGAATGGCATCAAGTTCCAATGGTTAGCAATCAACAGGGGATTTTGGTTGTTTCTGTAACAACCCGGTTTTAGCTAAATCAGAGTAGTAGTTTCAAAACCACAAATTTGAGGTTAAAAAATTAATTTAATATTATTTTTGGAGTTTATAGCATGTGAAAATGTATGCATGAAAGTTTTGTTTGTTAATTTTATCGTTTAGGTGGTTAATTTGACTAAAGGACTAAATCGCGTAAAAAGTAAAAGTTGCATTTTATAAGTTAAAGTGCCTATTTTCTTTGATTAATTAAAGATGAGGTCCTTATGTGGTTATTTGACCAATAAACAATGTGATGGACGGTTATGGGCATATATTATAAGGTTTTCATATTATATTATAAAGGTTAATTGTGTAATTTAGTAATAATGATTAATAAAACAAAAAAAATTGAAAAAAGTTGTCATCTTCACTAATATTCAATCAAATATGGAGAAAAGAAACCACCATTGAAGCATTTTAGGGTTCGACCCTTTGCATTCTCATTTGAGGTATGTTTTGAGCTCAATTTTTGATGATTTCTATATTTTTGTGATCGTTGCTTTGAGTACTAGCTAGCCCGTACCCTAATTTCTGAATTTTTTGGTGATTTTGTAAATTTCCATTGATGAATGCTTGATTTCTTGAATATTTGATGATGGAAAATGAGTATTTTTTGATAGATTATCATGTTCTATAAAGTGATTTTTAGTGAAATTGCCATTTAAGGGCTAAATTGAGAAATATGTAAAATGTGTGATTAAACGTGTAAAATAAACGAACATATGGGCTGCTATGAAGTTATGAAAAAATCGGTTAGGCATGGGTTTGAATTGAATTGGTGTAATTTTGTACATATATGAAATAGAGACTAAATTGAATAAATGTGTAATTTTAGAGGCTAAAGTGCAAAAATTCCCAAATGTGTTTGAGGATGAAATTGAATGTGTTGATTAATAAAAGGGTTAATTTTGAATGTATATAGATCAAGAACGAAAGAAATCAGATTTAGATAGGGGAAAACAAAAGTTATCGAATATTCGACCTGTCCGTTTATTCCAACTACAAGGTAAGTTCATATACAAATAAATGTATTTAAATTCAATTATATGTGTTTACTTGCCATTGAATTGTTATAAATGTTGAACGAGCATTTACAAGTAAGAATCGACAGAGCTTCAACATCCGAAAGTCCCGTACGAACCTTAGGAATAGTATAAGATATGAATGTCATGACATTAGGTTATCGAGATGTGATTACAAGTAACACCATGTCTGGGACATTGGCATTGTATTGAGATTACGTGTAAGACCATGTCTGGGAAATTGGCATCATTAATTGATTTCGTGTAAGACCCTGTCTGTGATAGTGGCATCGATATGTGATAACATATAAGACCATGTCTGGGATATGGCATTGTACGAGTTTATGTAATTTTTGAGTATCCTTATTGATTCCAAACGGTTTAGTGAGCAAAGTTAAGTCGAGAAAGAATATGTGAATGAGCTAAGTGATTCAGGTATGTACGAAATTCATATGATCTTTGAAAAGAGAAGGTAATTGATGAATTGGTATGTTTGAGAAGTATAAATTGATTAATAGAAAGGTTTGTGATCTTGAATGTGTATTTAATTGTGCTTATTCATATTTTGTTTAATTGATGGTAATGATATTGATTCATAAGATGATTTATTTGTGTATGGCTTACTAAGCTTTTAAAGCTTACTTTGTGTGTTCTTTCCATGTTTTTATAGATCATCGAAGTTAGCTCGGACTCTGGGATCATCAAGAAAATTCATCGCACTATCGATTAACTCGTTGGTATTTTTGAAAGCTCAGTATATATAGTATATGGCATGTATAGGTTAGAGCCATCTTGATATGTTTTGAGTTGTAATTTTAACCATGTGATTTGGCTTGTAAATATTGGTGTGAATTTGGCCATTTAAGTTGGCTTAAGTTATGTGTTTGATAAGTTAAGTATATTGTGTATAGCCTTATATGTTGGCTTATTTGGTGTGATTATGTGTTGGTTATTTTCATGAGATGTTAATTGATGTATTTATGCTTGGAAGCTAGCATATTGTGGTTTGATTTGAGACGACCATATGGTATAAGTTGAAGTATGAAATAGGTAATAAGTTGATGGATAAATGCATTTAGTAGTTTTGTATGTTTGATATTTTTTATATAGTGAAATGGTATGTTTTGGTTGTGGAATTGAGTAGTGGAAATGGTTGTAAATAGATGGCATAATATGCGTATGAATCGGTAGGTTTTTGGTCATTTGAATATGTATTGAAATGGTGTTATTTGGTTGCTATGTATACTTGTGGTTAGGGTGGCAAGTTTGGCTTTGCAAATAGCATATTTTTGTCCACACGGGCAGAGACACGGGCATTTGTCTCAACCGTGTGCTACACATGGTCATGTTACACGGCCGTGTGTCCCCTAGGTTACCCTTCGAATTAAAGTCAGCATACCCTACAATTTTGACACGGCCTAAACAGACAGGCGTGTCTATTGGCCGTGTATGGCACACGGGCTGACATATGGGTGTGTGGTCGGCTGTGTGACCCAAATCAGTAACCCCCTTAGATTTCACATGGTTTGGCACACGGGCGTGTCCTCGGCCGTGTGGTACAAGTCAATATGTATGCCTTGTTTTCACACGACCTGTGACACGGGCGTGTCTAGTAATCGTGTGAGGCACACGGCCTGTTCACACGAGCGTGTGACTTTTTAATGTTTGAAAATTTTCTAAGTTTCTTTAAGTTTGTAAATGGTATCAGTTTAGTCTCGAACCTCTTCTAAACATGTTTTAAGGTCTCATAGAGCCTTATAAGGGATATTGTGAATGTTTTGAATGGATTTCGATTATGAATGCTTAAATGTATGCGAATGAGGTGTTTTATGTTATCCGGTAATGCCTCGTAACCTTATTTCAGCGACGGATACGGGTTAGGGGTGTTACAGTTTTGAAAACTATACAAGAAGGGATGATGTACTCCCTACAAAGTCCACCGGTAAGGGGACACCAACCCTAGAGATGCTGGTGGGGTTAAGAATGAAAAGGACACTGAATCCAATACTGATCCAATCCGGGAGCCCATGCCGATGGTTCAGAAATTGCATTATTTTCTGAACTAGAGCCAGTTTCAATTGAACCAAAAGATGGAAATTTAGAAAGTGAAGGTCTGGGCGAAGATGCCAAAGACAATCTGCGGTTTATGGCATACTTATCTCCCACCTACATGCATAACGTAGACCTCTTAGTAGAAGATGGTGTCTAAACCCCCATATCTTGTAGTAGTATTAGGTAGCCTCCCATATCTTGTGTTTTGTGCTTTGTCCCTAGACAAAGCTTACGATACAACATCGCTAGTATTACTGAACCCCAATTTTAGGAACGAGTACCTTGCTAATCAGTTAGTAAGGGCAAGTGCATCAAGTGGACTCTATTATTATTGGAATCTGACCCTATATAAGTTACAGTTATAGTCTCGAGCAACGAACATCTTCTCTCTCCCAGTCACATAATTCGATAATGTTTCAAAATTGGCCTTCAACCACAAAAATTTGAAACCAGTAAATTTAGCTGCACCATCATCGGGAGAGCATCCAAGCAAGTCATAGCAGAGCATTGCAAGATTTTCTATGTGGCTTAAACCAGTTACCGCATCACCGTCCATAGGGAGCCCTAATTGCATTGCGACATCCTCTAGCGTGATGGTGCATTCCCTACACGGGAAATGAAATGTGTGCATCTTTGGGCGCCACCACTCAACTAGTGTCGATATTAAGTTGACCCTCAACTCAAATGCACGGATTGATGTCACTGGTCCAAATCCCGCAGCATCTAGGTAGGGCATAATCTGTTCATTCGGCTGGTAGCTCGAACCATGGCCAAGCTGTAGGTACCCTAATCATATTAAATTACAACATTAGTTAAGGTCTCACAATTAAATAAAAAATTACATGCAACTATTATGAAAATTACGTGCAACATTAAAACAATTTTTTACTGACAAATGGATTGTCCTTGCTATGTGATCATTTGTAGTAATTAAAGAACCCATTTCAATATCTGCACAAACAATTAAAATTTTAATCATCGACTTAACAAATAAACAATATAAAAATAACGACAATTATTTTTTTCGAAACTCATTTTCGTAATGAACAAAAATTTAATTACTTGAACAAACATATAATGTTCACTTTTATATCTTAAAATATAAAAATTACTATTAAAAAAAAACATACACTAATCAAATCAATCTTAATATTACTTTCAACACAAATCTATCTTAATACACAATTTTAACAATTTTAATACTTCTACTAAAATAAACATGCACGTTCAGAAAAACCTATCTTAATAAACATACACTACCAATAAAAATAATATTATAAATATCTAAACTAACATAATTCTAATTATTTTCAAAGTTAACATATTATTACAAATAAAATAAATTTTCAACACAATTTTAAACTATTAATAATTATACTATTACAAAAAAAAAAGAAGCGTGGTGTTGGGGACCAACCCCTTTCATAATAATGAAAATAATAATATAATATTTATTAAAAAATAATATAATAATAATTTTTTAAACAAAAAATAATATATATTAAATATTCGGGTATTAAAATATGGATTTGTGATCGACAGGTCACATCATTGGCATGTCATCGAGCTGTCAATAAGCATCGGCCTAACGGCTTGCCACCTATGTGACCTATCAGCATGTGTTCGGGTTTTAATACCCGAATATTTTAGATTTTTTTTCCAGCTTTCAAAAAATATTTTATGATAAAATATCCGGGTGCTGCTTGGCATTTCGGCGGCACCACTAATTTATTCTTACGTTTTACATGTATAAAAATATAGGGTATTTTGAGTTTCAAATATTGGTGTCATCAATTGCTCAGGCGACACCCTAAAAAATTATTTTTTAAAAAAAATTAATGATTGAAGCAATCATCGATGATAACGGAGGGAGGTGTCGTCGATTGCTTAGGTGGCACTATAAGTACATTGTTCACTTTACCTAGACCGATAAATAATGAGAGCTTTTTTTCTATTTCAGTAAATATTTTATATTATTTAAATAAAAAGAGTTGAAAGAAAGTTTTTTAAAAAAATAATAAAAATAAAAGTTTCTAAATTGGAAATTTTTCGAAAGCAACAAAAAGCTAAACTTGCACATCTGGATGTAAACCGTCAACATGCATAGAAATGAACTCTTTTAACATTAGAATTCATTTTGATTTTCAATTATCTCGCGTTGCTTCTCATAATAAGGCTCAATAGGCAAAGTTGTGTTTTGTTGCACTTTTTTTAGTCTTTTCTCTTTTACCAACACAAAAATCCGTTTTTTTCCCACGAACAAAAGACATGCAACTTTAGTTTGAATTTAGAAAGAAGGAATTAAACTGCCTTGAACGACAGTATTTTATATTGGCTGACCTGCCTATTATGAGTGTTCAATTTCTACACTTTATTTAAGGGACGTCCAACACCTGTTAGTGGCAAATAGTAAGTTTAACCCCTTTATTAAATGGGTAAATTTCATTTTTAGTTTTTTTCAAATATTAGTATTTTATTTTGAACTTTTTAAACTCGTTTTAACGTCTTTCATCATTAGATTGTTGTTGGATTTGTAAATCTGTTTTTATTTGGTTCTTAGAAAGTAATTTTTGGGACCATTGTTGGTATTGATTAGTCAAAAAAGTAAAAAGAGAGCAACGCACTAATGCAAAAGAAAGGAGGAAAGGTACGTAACCTTGCAATTTTCGAGTCATGAGATCAGCGTAGTAACGTCACAAGTAATAAATTTGCATGCAGATATTGGTAAGTCTTTCTTGTTCTACCGACTCTCCTAATTGATTTTTTAATCACCAACGTGGTAAAAAAAATTTAGGTTTTTAAATAAGGATTCAAACTCGAATTTTGTAAATGAAAAATAATATCTTGGAAAAAATAGAAAAATATAATAACATTTGAGATAAAAGAGTTTATTTCTATTTAAAAGTTCCTTCTATTATTAATTTAATCCAAGTTGATTATAATTATCAAATATCTATTGAACTATTATAAATCTGATTTGGAGAAAAAAATTATATTATTTAATTTAAAATTAATATAATTTTTTATGTTTTGAAATAATAAAATATATTGTCAAATTCAATCTAACTTAAACAAGAATAACATTAAGATAGTGTTCGGAAAGTACTTAGAAATTAAATTTAGATGTAATTACTTATAATTACATAAGAATGACATGTTTGGATAATTACTGTAATTGATAGGTCCAACTAAATTGAGTGTAATTGAAACAACTCTATTATACTTTTCAATTTTTAGTGGGAGAGTGAGAATTAGAGTAATTACGCAGGTAATTGCACTCAAATCTAATTATCCTATGACTTTTCAAATACTCGTACATGATTTAGCTTTAAAAAAAACTATTTTTATACAATTCTAAGTTATGAAAAACTATAATTTGTATCTATAATATATATATAAAAGCACGAGTTTGAAAAAACTTTTGAACCGGTAAAAATACCTTTTATTTTCTAAACATTTAAAAATAATTATAATATTTAGTTTAGAAATATTATTAATTAAAAGTTGATGTAAAATAGAATTTGTAATAATTATACATTTAAAAATAACTATAATGATAATTCCACATTTAAAAATAATTATAATTTAATTTAAAAATATTACTAAAAATAGTTTAGTTAAAATAATTATAATTGAAGAAAAAATTAGACTTAAATTTTTCTAAATAAAATTAAACATTTTTATTTTTATTTGATATTATTTTTTGCTACTAATTAATTATATATTATTTACAAATTATTGACCTTTAAAAAAATTAAAAATTGAAAAGTGAAGAGTTTATTTTACCATTTTATTGTTTGTACAAATTCTTTAATGATAGGAATATTTTATTATTAAAATATTTGAATTATTAAAATAATTAATATATTTTACTAATGTTTATTAGTTATCATATTAAATAATGATTACATTAAGTAAAATTATATATTGTATGTTGGAAATTGTATTGATGTTTTAATTATGATTTGAATTTTTTAATATTATTAAAAAAAATTATTGATCTAAAAAATATCAATATTTTAATATGATATTTGAAAATTTATTTTTATTGTATTTGAATTTTAAATAAGTTAATACATTTTAATTATATTTAAAATTTTGAATAATGAATTAAAATTTAATTAAAATAATTAAAAATATATTATTGAAAAACTAATTAAAAAATTAAGCGCTTAAAATTACATGTAACACATATGGCATTAAACACTATTTATATTATAAGCTTGAAAGTGTACAAATATTTGATATCGTTATGAGAAAAAGTTTATAAAGTTATATTATAGATCCTAAATGTATATATATCTATATTATGAAACATAATTTATGTTTATTTTTTAAAATTTTTAAAATATATATTATTTAAATTATAATATTTTTTAAAGTTATGGTTAAAAAGTATATTATAAAAAATATTTACATGTTATAAAAATGTCTTAATATATATATTTATTTATAAAAATTTATGGCAAAAAATTATATTATTTATAAGAAGTGTAATTTATAAAACTTTTTTTCATAAATGCTTAATTTTATATTATTTTAAGTCTAATTTGCATATTCTAAAGGGTAAATTACAAAAATAGTCATCTAATTACACTTTTAATTTTATTTTGATCACTTAACTATTATTATTTATTTATTCACTCAACTTTTCAAAAAAAATATTTTAGCCACTATCGCATTAATTGTCATTAGATAAGTGATAGAAAGCTGACGTGGGTCTTTTTTTATTGGTCTAATAACAAGTTTGACCCTCCAATGTTTACACTTTCAATTAATTTGATGTTAAATCTAAAAAGTTCAACAAATTTAATCCTCAATATTTACAAAATTTGTCATTTTAGTCCAAATTCTAAAAATTCAATAAATTTAGCTCTCAACATTTATAAAATTTCTCAAATTAGTTCAAATTTCAAAAATTTCAAAAAGGAAAAATATTTAAAAATTTTCATTTTTAATAGGGTAAATTACAATAATGGTCACCCAACTATTCAGTACATTCTATTTTGGCCACCCAACTATTAATTTTTTCGATTAATCACTCAATTTAGCACTAATATACATACATTAGACTACGTCAATTCCGTATGTTCCATAGGGATGCCCAACTTCATCTCTCTTTAGTACTTATCAATCTATTTCGTGTTCATTTCTTTTTGAATCATTTGATACATTTTTCTTCTTTTTTTATTTTTAATTTTTTTAATACAATATGTTTTGATTTTTTAGTATAACTTATTGTGTTCATTTCTTTTCGAATCATTTGATACATTTTTCTTATTTTTAATTTTTAATTTTTTTAATACAATATTTTTTGATTTTTTAGTATAATTTATTTATACTTTTTAGGCTTTAAAATCTTTTTTTAATTTTAATATTTTTATCCAAAAATATGTTTTTAAAAAATATATTTTTTTTAACTTTTAGAATTAGAACTAAATTAACTAATTTTGTAAACGATGATGGCTTTCCACACCCGGATTTGTAGGGACCTAAGTAGCAAAAGAGTTTGGTGTACTAAATCAAAAGGTTCTCTAATCTGGCAGGTTCTTTATGCAAATAAGAATAGGTAGCAGGATGGTTGAGGAAAAGTTGGATTTCAACCATAGTCTCATAAGTACTAAACTAAGTATAAGTTAGTGGGAGACATGATGATTAAGGTATTCCAGGTGACTATGAATTGGTTTTGGTGTTAGGGGTTGGAAGGACTACATATATGAGAAGCATCATTCTCTGAGGACGATTCTTTAGTTTTTTTTTTGTTCTTCTTTTCTCTAGTTTTTCATGGAAGAGAAAAAGGTTAAGGATTGTTCGTGCATGAAGGGGAGAGACTAAGGAGTTAGTCTTAGAAATTGGAAATCTTGCATGCTGGTATGTTTACTAATTTCCCTACATTAGCAGATTCAAGAAAAAGAAGGTACTTAAGGATTTTAGTAGATTATTAGTTCTATTCTTTTTAAGGGCAAAGTGGCGAATCATCATTCAAATGGCCTTTGCATGCAAAGAAATTATGGTTTTTAATTGTCTCGGCTGGATTCTGATATAGTTGTGTTGTATTGATTAACGAGGCTTATGTAGTAAAGGGAAAAAGGCTTAGAAGATGAAATTGGCGATGACTTCTAGGTGAGCTCTCGAACTCAGATCTTAAATAGATGTATTCAGTGTCTTTAATATATGGAATATGATGTAGTTTTACCAATAGTGAATTGAATAGTGGCGAAGTGTTATTGCCTTATGTGTGCATGGGGTATTGTATACAAATACTGTTTGGACGAATCTAATCTTGATTGAATAGATGGGTGTTTTGGCATGAAATATATTTTTTAATGAGATGCAATTTTATGGTTGTAAGCTAACTATGTTGAGTGAATGATTTGTTTCGCATAATGCGTTATTGCATATTAAAATAATACAATTGGCTGATAGTAAGTATATTTATGATATGTCAATAGAATTGGCATGTTATAGGTTGTATGATTCATAGCCTTTATTGGTGGAATGTGTGTATGATATGCATTCTATTTATGTATGTAGCTTTGAGGAGGTTCGGATGGTCATACATAGGAATTGCATATGTATTATATTTATGTGGCTCTGAAGGAGGTTCAATTGGACCGAGCCAGGAAAGAAGATAAATTACACGGAGACTTAGTGTTCACCGGTATATAAAAGCCCCTTGTGTAAGACGTATAAGATCCCTTTATAGGACATTTAGTAGCCCCTCAAAGGACGTCTGAGAGCCCTTAGCAGGATGAATGGAAGTATATGGCCATGGCATTACCGTAAATGTGGGAAGTTTGTAATAACTATGTAATGCGGGAAGTCTGCAAGACTATCTTATGCAGGAAGTCCACAATGACTATCTAATGTGGGAAGTTCGTCAGGACTATCTTTGGTAGAAAGTCTGTCAAGACTATCTTTTGTGGAAAGTCAGTCATGACTATTTTATATAAAAGGTCTGCTAGGACTATCTTTTGGTGGAAGATCGTGAGGACTATCTAATATGGGGAAAGTCCACTAGGATTTTCATTAGGAGGAAAGTTCGCCAAAACTATCTTGTGAATAAGATTCCACCCAATGCCTGTATATATGAAGTCCGCAAAAAGGTGATCTATCATTTTTTAGAAAGCCAAGGTGCCTATGATAACAGATATTGTGAAGTGGACATAAGTTATGACGATCCGTCGGCTTATTCTTACAATTGTACATTGAAACTAAATATGCATGTAAGAAACATCAACTTTAAACCTAAAATTAGGAAGTTTCCTTCCTTCCTTACCAATCTAACACTTATGCATGCAGAACCAAAGATGCGTAAATAACTTCAAAAATAACCTAGGGTTCATAAAAAATTTCCAGTGAACTAAACAAATGTTTAAGTTAGCTGACTACAACGAACCTAACTTTAGAGAGGTTTTCTAGACTTTAGTTTTTAGAAAGTGCAAAGAAAATCAAGGAGGAAGATGAATACAAAGGAAATGTAAGATTTTTAGTGAAGACACTGTTATTCTTATATATTTAAGCGCAAAGACAAATTTTAGTGGAAAAATCAGAAAATTCCACTAACACTATTGATTCTAGTGATTAAGTGCTCTTATCATAATTTAAGTCTTTTCATCTTCAGTAGCACAGTTCATTCTAACTAGTCTCAATTTAACTAACTAAATTACCTTACTAAAATAATAAACAAATCTATGTAAAAACAAACTTAACATGCTCGCCCAAAGCACCTAAGTGGCGTACACATAACAGAATAGTTCCCCAAGTGGCGCATACAAAGAATCCTATACTTAGTCAAAATAAACATTTTACTTACTCATATCTATACTTATTTTACCAAGACACACCAAACAGTAACCAAATACTAAAACATCGCGAGGAGGGTTGTTACAAATTAGTTCAATTTATTACACTGTTAATAGGTTAAAGTATGTTATGTATATCATGTGATAAATTAATATAAAAATAGCATGAATGTCAATTGAATTCTAAGTTATAAAAATCGATAAATTCAATTAATTAAATCTATGTATTAAAATACTTAGGGATGACCTAAGGCATTGTTTGGTAGACAAATTAGAGCTAAATAGTCGACTTGATACATGAATCCTTTAGTACCTTATTTTGAGCCTAAATCTATTTTTTTGATGAACCTTTAATGACATTCTAAGCTGAAAATATAATTGTTTGATCCTTTTTCTTTTGGACCTTACACGAATTTCAACACTAGGCTATTGATATTGAAGGTTAGGTAGGAGGTTTCGTAATAAAGAAAAATTAGAGTGAACCTAAGGAATGATGTGGTATAGTGAATATAAGATTCTTGCAAACTTGTGCTTGAGTAGAAAAATCAATCAAAAGAAAAGTTTGTGAAGGCTAAAAAGCCAAGCGAGAAAATCTCGAATGTATAGAAGCAAAATGAGTGAAAAGAAAAAGAAAGAAAGTAGAAACAGAAAATTACTCATGTTTGCACAAAAAGCTTGCTAAGATGATTATACTTACAAATACTACATTAGACCTTAGGAATTGGAAAGAAAATGAAGGTGAGATAAGTAGATATAAAGGTAGTGAGCTTAATTGGGACATTGGGGGAGTACTGAGAACAATTTAATGTGTCAAACTACTTTCATGCTTAAACTATTTTGTTGTGCCTTTTCTTGAATTTCGAATCAACCTAAGTCACAAAACATTACAAGCTGAAAAGTTCTATGTGACTTAGGTATACATTGCATGGATGAAAAATAATTTGAGATTTGAAAATTTTTACCACTTAGGGTACCTCTAGCATAATTGTATATTTGTGTATTTGTTTTGATGGAATCCTATAACTAGCACCCTTTAGTCTATTTACCTTGTAATTTACTGAATTAATCCGTCTAACATTAAATATTAGGAGTTAATTACATATCGCTCTAGAGTTACATGATTATGTTTAACATTTTGTTTACATCGCTTCCATCCAGACTCCTGTACAAAGCATTCTCGAGTACATTACCTTTGCATTTTTCTTTTGTTTTCTTTAGTTCTTATTTTTTTTTTCTTGAGGACAAGCAATGGCTAAGTGTGAGGGTATTTGATCTACCACAAATCGTAATGGCAGATTCAGTATTTTTCAACACTTAACGAGCTTGTTTTTTAAGCATTTAATATGTTTTATTGCATTTTCGCATTTTTTAGTCTAGGATTAAAAATATTGCAAAATAAGATTTTTATGCATTATTTCGAGTTAGTCGACCTAATTGGGTTAATACCGGCCTTTAAGTGGTTTTAACGATTTACTTGAGTATGCAGGACACCTAAGTTTAGGCTCAAGAGCATAAGAAATGGAAGCTAAGTCGTAACACAAGCTTTCGAAGTCGCAACACAACTGAGCCGATAAGGAAAGTCACATTCGAAGTTGTGTGTTGCGACACATGTGCGGCGTGGGGCCAAAAAAAAGCAAGGGTGTTTTCATCCACACAATTCATCTTTTTATGAAATGTAACACCCCAAACCCAGCCTAGACGTTATGGACAAATCTTGAAAGTCATGTTAAAATCATTGAAAACATTTATTTGTTAAAGTAACTAGATTTCGATTATTTTTTTGAAAACTCAAAAAATTTCAAGTATCGATTACTTTTTGTTTTCAGAAAACACTTATTTAAAACGTGAATATTTGTGAAGTTTATTATAATGTCAAAGAATCTCATCACAAATCATTTAAACAAAGGTTTTATAATATTCTTAATTATTTCCTTTTAAAATGATTTTGATAAAGATCTTTTGTAGCAGTCTTTTGAAAATATTTAGAAAATCACAATTTTATAGGCTTGTTTAAAATCAAGTAAAATCATAAGCGATTTAAAAGATATAAAATATTTGTAAATTCATCAAGCATGCATGCATGGCAGTTTAAAATTTTAAAATAAAGAAACAACCTAATTAAATATTCTAAAGTCCCAAAGTCCAAAATAACATCCAAAAATAGTTTATAAACCCATTATTAAAAATATCCTTCCGAGAGGCTCCTCCATTTGTCGAGTCCAAGCCGTAAGTACGGTAATTACCTGAAAGGATCAGAACTAATGGGGTGAGCTTTTAAAGCCCGGTGTGACTATTATATCAAGCTAAATAACAATAAGTTAAATAACAAATAAACACATATTCATCATATAACATAATCAAATTTGATGCACATGATCATGACAGTGCAATTTTTTGTAAAATAATTATGCAAGTTTTTATAAAACATCCTACCCATCACCGCTACACTCTAAAAAGAGTTCCCCAGAACTCATCAATTGTTAAAGGTTCCCGATCATTTAAGATCGAACGACAAGCTTTCTTGTCATAGGCTTGATGCATGCTCTCATCATTGCCTTCCAGTAAGCATAGTTCATGTCATCCAACATAAAGGTTCTCGAGATTGATGTTCCTTTCATCTCAATATCAAATCAACAACGAATCTCCACTTAGTACATCAAGTGTCTAGGCTGTGGTACCAAATGTGAAATCATTGATTTTGCCTTCCAAATGCACGTTCAGTTGTAATTAGACTTACTAACTAACAATATAAATAAGAGATGGTCGCAGAAGTTTGGTTACGCAATTTGAAAACTTCTTACATTTAAAGTTCTTGCCCACATAGTAACCCATTATAAATTAACTTATACAAGACACAATTTAAGTCCAACAATAAGTTTCTCACTAGAACAAATAAGTATTCTCTCAACCTCGTACATAAACAATTGAAGCCTTCTCTTAAATAATTGTATAATGACTTGCAAAAGTACTATCAATATGAATCCCTAACTTGTTTAATTCAACTTAATACAATCTTCAATACAGAATGAAATAACAAAGATCTTTTCTAATCTCCTTTACAAATAAAATTTTTTCAAATAAGGAAACACAGTTATATTGAAAGTCTTTAAAATATCCTTGATTTTCTTTGCATTTTGGCTTCAGTAAAGTGCTGCTAAAATTTCTCAATGATGTGCTTTTAAAGAGTTCAATTGTTTCTATAAAAAGATGCCAAACCAAATATAGCAAGTAAATTAACTTGTCAAATATAAACTAAGTTGAAACTAGAATTTTATCTAGTGTATAAATAACACTAACAGGCTAAAATGCATGATTGTAAAGTTTCATTTTTTGAAAAAGGAAAAGATAAGGTTGATGTTACTTGTATATATGTAGGCCAAAGTAGACTAAATAATTTTGTGAGGGGTCATGTCAAAAATTGCAAAATTTCTATGCTGGTTATACGTTATAACCTTTTTGTAATTGTCGTTTTGTTGCTAAGCAATAGTGAACAACTATTGCCAATTAATGTGACATTAAAACTCATCTCCATATCTGCATGACGGCTCTATCATTACTAATTAATAAATTTTATTCGATTAAAAAATAATTAATAACTTTGAAAAACTACATTTCGGTAAGCACTATTTCGATAAAAAAATCATTATAAAATTAAGTTGTGAATTTAAGTTATAAATTTTATTTGATATGTTTTAAAATTAAATATAAAAATAAATATAGATGTAAATTTTAAAATTTTAAATGTAAATTCTATTATTATCTTTATTACGGACTATCAAGATTAAATAAAATTTAATCACTAAAAATGTTAATTTTTAGTTGGATTTTTTTTGGCGTAATAGTTGATTTATTTTTTCGGTGGGTTATCAATCAGAGTTTTAATTATTATTTGATAAATGATGAATTTTTAGTATAAAAATTATATTAGAAATTTCTTTATTAAATTAGTTTAAAATAATTATTGAATATAAATACATCGTTCAATAAAAATAAATATTGATTTTTGAAAATTATTTATTTCTTAATTTTAATCTTATTAATGTAATATTTTATATGTTTTGGATGATATGGATAAAAAAATTATATATAATAATTTAAATATGTTACGACCTGATAGTCACGGATATCGGAAAGTATATTTTCGAGTCTCTATTTTCGCAAAAAAGGACTCGTAAATATTTATTAAAAATATTTACGAAGTTAGTTGTGTGGTTAATTAGGTTTTGGCTAAGTAAATTAGCTTGAATTAAGAGTAATTAGGTGTAAGGACTAAATTGAATATAGGAAAAAAGTTAAATTATAGACTAAAAAAAGTAAAGGGACTAAATAAGAATTAAGCCATAAATTGACAAGTGTTTGGTATTGGACATGACATTTGTAATAATTAAATACATATACTTGTAATAATTATATATACTTACTTATTATTTAAGAAAATATTATAATATTATATTATATTATATTAGTTTAATAATAATAAAACAAATAAAGAATAGAAAAAGAAAAGAAATAGAATAGAAACAGAGAAGCAAAAACGAAAAAAGAAAGGAGAAAAGAAAGGAGGAGAAATTAGGGTTTTCAAGTTCAAAGCTCAATTGGTAAGTTAATTTAGTTTCTTTTCTTGTAATTTTTTATGTTTTTAGAATCTTAATATCAAATACTTTTTAATCTATGTTGAAATTTTGGAAAATATTGAATTTTTAGATTTGTTCATGTTGGATAATTTAAGTGTTTGGGGTTAAATTGATAGAATTTTAAGTTAGAAATGAAAAAGAGATTGAATTGTAAAATAAATTATAAGTTTTGAGTGTTAAGGACTAAATTGAGAAATTTTCAAAATTTAGGGATTTAAGTGAAATTAGAGAGTTGAAATTAGTCTAAAGTGGAAATTAAATGAAAATATGGAATTAGTTTGGAGAAATAAAGTTAGTCTCGGTTTAGGGACTAAATTGGAATTTAGGCAAAAGTTGAATATAAATTGAAATATTTAATGTGAAATTGTATTGTATTGATGAATTTAAATTGTTTCAATTCCATAACTAACGTTGTGTCGGAAACCTCGACTAAGAAGGGAAAAGAAAAAGTCAACGAGGAGTAGCTCGAAAATTTTGGTTTGTATTTATATAATCCGAATCTATTAATTATTATTTGTTGTACTTTAATATAATGTTTATAGTAAGTAACTGAGGTGAGTGTTATTTGTTATCATTTTGATATTGGATTGAGATTAAGTGAATTTGTGATATTTGAATATTGGATGATTGTGGTATTTGTAAAGTGAAATTGAAACCCTATTAACTGTATCGGGCTGAGTTGGATATAGATGGCATGCCATAGGATTGGAAGAGTTCAAGGATTACTTCGACCTTAAGTCGATGAGACACAGGGTGTCAAATTATTACTTCGGATAAATTTGATGAGGTACTAGGTACCAATTTACTTCAGCATGCCCGATGAGACACTAGGTGTCAATCTATTACTTCGATTTATCCGATAAGGTATTGGGTGCCAAACTGGTGTATTTTGGTTGGATCCGTGTATCCGTCCGAGTCCGAGTTATGTTAATAAGGGATTATTGAAATCAACAGTGTTATAATTGATATTCAATAGTGAAATGAGATATGGATAGAGATTCATGAAACGCGTATTTGTGAATTGAACATGAATGATCAATATTAAGATTCAAGTGATATGTGTTGATATTGTGAAAAGCTATCTGGGATAGCGATTGATGAGAATTGAATGTTTTATGAATAAATTGATCAATTGATTAATTATTATTAATATATGTTTAAATGTGAATATTAAATTACTCTACTTTTAAGCATTTGGATTATAGAAATACTACTGAGTTTATACTCGGTGTACAGTTTGTTTTCCATGCGCAGGTTAGGTTAAAGTTAGACTGACGATTCAACATCCATCAGAGATCTGGAACTCAAAACGTGGTGAAGTATACTTCTTTTTGGCAATGGCATGTACCTAGGATGTTTTATGTTAATCATTTTGAAAATGATTGTAAATGATGTTAAGATGATATTGGTTGCTTATATATATATATGATATGTTGAGGTTTAATATGGGATGTATGAGTAAATGCATAAGTAAGTATGATATAGGCATATTTGAGTTGTAATTGACATGATTTTAGAGTAAGATTGAATGAAGTTTTAATGGATTGTTTTGAGAATAGATATGAAGGATCTATAGGGAACATTTATTAGGTCAATAAGTTGATTGTTTTGATATGTTTTAGATGTATTTGATTGTGTTTTAGATTGGTTGAACGATTGGTTTTTGAGTTGCTTGTTGTTTAAGATTGCAGGGTATGGTAAACTTGATGCTTAAGGTTCATTTTGAGTCCACACGGCCAGGCACGCGGGCGTGTGATTGGACCGTGTGAGACACACGGCTAACACATGGGCGTGTGGTTTGGCTGTCTGTCCTCTGCAACTTTAAAATTTCAAAACAAAAATGCCTAGGTAATTTCACACGGGCAGAGACACGGGTGTGCGTTTCAGCCGTGTGACCTAAGTCAGAGAGTTACATAGGGTTGGACACAGCCTAAGGCACAGGCATGTTTAATGGCCACACGGGTGTGTCCCTTGATCACATGGGCGTGTGACCCTTGCATCTAGGAAAATTTATAGAGTACCTGATTAAGTATCGATTTGTTTCTAACACATATTTTGGGCCTCAATGGCTCAAAAGAGGGACAATATGATTAAATTATTATATGTATGTTAGATGATTATAAAATATTTGTATTTGATCTAAAAAGTCCAGTAATGCTCTGTAACCCTGTTCTGACAATGGATAAGGTAAAGGGGTGTTACAGAATATTTTTTAAATAGATAATTTATTTCAAATATAAATCAATTTAACTATTAAAACATTAAGTGATAAATATTTATTTATCTACTTATCTTATCTAATAGATTTTTATTGAGAATTTTATATTAATAAAATTTAATATAATTGTCAAACACATTTAAAATATTAAATAAATATTGAGTCTTAACTCAATTGGCATAGGTATTGTTATCAATATAAGAGGACATGGGTTCGAGTGCGTTCAAACGCATTATTTTCCTATTTATTGGTTGAGGAAGAGCTACGGGGAGTTCTAAGTATTGTGTAAAAAATATGATTATAATCTATAATGAGATTATTTTAAAAAAAATATAGGCTTAATTAAATATTTTTCATCACCATTTAAAAAGTATCATATTAATAATAATAGAAGTTATGCAAAGATTTATCATTTATATGTTACTTTCATATAATTTTCTTAGATTTATATAGTTTTGAATACTAAAAAATTAGTTATAGTATAATTATGAAAAATATAGACTAATCTTCAATATTATTAATTAAAGTAATACTTTTTAAAATTAAATCATTAACATTGATGTATTAAATATTTTAAAATATTAATAAACAACTATAAAGATATGAATCAATCTTCTATATTTACGTCCCAAAAGAAAATTTTCTATATTTATACTCCTAAAAAACTTCAATATTAATAAAAGTTTATATTTAATAATTTTGATCATATATATTTAAATTAAATGATAAGATATTAAGTTATTTGAATTTATTTATTAAAATTTTTTTTTCTTATACTTATTTATGTATCTGGATTATTTTATGCTACGCTCGCTGTGAAACATTTTTTAACTATTCTATTTATTACTAGTAAATATTTTTGTTTAAAAATAATATTTAAAACATTTATACTCTTATATTTCTATTTCATATTTATATAACAATGTCACAGGTAAGAATGGAATAATCCAATGCATTAAAGAAAGAAATACCGAAAGACGGTTGAAATTTTATATATTTATAATTGAACATGATAGTAAAACTGAGAAAAAGAAACACTATTTAAGGTAAAAACAGGAATGAAATTCTCATAAATACCCTTTGCCTTTATTTCTTCTCGCTAATCAATTAAGCCATGTCTTTTCTCGTCCATGAATAAAATACGACTTCCCACTTTCCAATCAGCTAGCTATTCTTCTCCAGTCCCGTAAGAGCATCCTATAAAATAACCTCTCCTTCAGGGCTTCACCTATAACCACATGCCTTGCCATGCTCAATTTTTTTCTATTTTAGTTCTTTTCCTTCTTGACTCGCACTCCACAATCTAATTCTCCATTTCCCATTTTGAACTCTCCAGCATTCTCCATTTTGGCTGTACTTAGAATGTTTTGTTGGCTTGTAATGTGAGCAACATGTTTCAGTGCTTGTCTATGAATGTCTGAACTAAACATCTTCCTGTCTTTTTTTTTTTTTTTCCTTCTGTTTGTTTCTCTTGCGTTACTATATGCCTTCCATGCTTTCTCCTTGCTAACTTTGAGGTACACAGGAAAGGGTAATACTTTTTTGAGTTAAAATTGTTGATGATTGTTGGTTTTCTGTAAGGGTGCCATTTAATGAGAGTTTCAAAGCTACTTTAATATCTAATAAAAGAAAGGTTGCATTTTTTAAACGTAAAGTTTCCCCTTTTTTTTTTTTTTTTTTTTTTCTTTTTTCCCTTCTTAAATAAAACTATGATCCTATGTTTTCTATGGAACCAATTTTTAACTTTTGGAGTTAATTAATCATCAATCTTTTGATTTACTTCTTACCAGGGTTTTGATTGAAGCTTAAGAGGCATGGCAGAGAAGAAAGGTAGTGCAAGAGAAGAAGTGGTGATCAATGTTCCCAGTGAAGAAAATCCCAAATGGCTAAAAGGGTCTCCTGCAATGGAATCAGAGGCATTGGACCCTAAGCAAAATGTTCAAGTTTCAATCACCAAAGCATTTGGTCCAACTGCAAATAAGCCACCAAAAGTTCCAAGTGCAGTTAATGAGACCCCTTTTACTAGAAGAAGGTCATTTGCTAAACCCAAGTCAAGATTTGGGAACAATCTTATCTTTTTGAAACTGATCAAATGGAAGAGAATGGTTTAACTAATGAAGAACAAGTGGGTGGTAATTCACCTTATGGACACTCCTTTAGTAAGGTTTCCCCTAATAACAAGTTGGGGAGAAGTGTTAGGACTGATTCCGCGGTGTCGAAAACGTCATCAATGGCCTCTACAGGCCCAGTGGAGAAAGTGAATATGAGGAGATAATTAAGAAAGTTAAACTGCATAATGAGAAGCTTAAAAGAGTGAAACCTAAGGTTGTGATTGAGTGGCTCATATTTTTGTTACTCTTGGGATGCTTAATAGCTAGCTTAACTTCAGATGAGCTGCAGAGCACCCATTTTTGGGGTTTGAAAACTTGGAAATGGTGTGTGCTTGTGATGGTTATATTCTGTGGTATGTTGGTTACTCGTTGGTTTATGCATCTTGTTGTTTTCTTGATTGAGATCAACTTTCTACTACGGAAGAAAGTCCTGTATTTCGTTCATGGTTTGAAGAAGAGTGTTCAAGTGTTTATATCGCTGAGTTTAGTTCTTGTTACTTGGGTTCTTTTGTTTCTTGATGTCGAGAGATCGAAGACTGCCACGAAAATTCTCGATTATGTTACCTGGACTCTTGTAAGCATTCTCATTGGAGCATTTTTGTGGTTGTTGAAGACTTTGTTGTTAAAGATATTGGCTTCCAATTTCCATATGAATAAATTCTTTGACAGAATACAAGAATCAGTCTTCCACCACTACATACTTCGGACCCTTTCGGGACGTCCATTAATGGAGACTGATGAAAAATCACCACTTCATTTGACTGTTAGCAATGCCAAAAGGGTAAAGGGGGTAAGACGAAAAAGTTGATCGACATGGGAAAGGTCCATAAATTGAAGCGAGAAAAGTTTCATCTTGGCACATGAAGGTGTTGGTTGATGCTATCACCAATTCAGGGCTCTCCACAATCTCCAACACCTTAGATGAAAGTACTTATGATGAAGGTGCTGAACAAGCTGATAAAGAAATCACTAACGAGGAGGAGGCACAATACGCCGCGCATCAAATTTTCTCAAATGCTGCTCGACACGAAAGCAACCACAACCACAAGTTTAAAAATCAGCTTCTCTTGATGCTTCTCAATTGATTTTGTTTTCCCTGCCAACTATTTTTTATTTTGCCTTACTAACAAAATGCTCTTTATGACCAGTTACATCGATGAGGATGACCTTTTAAGGTTCATGATCAAAGAGGAGGTGGATCTTGTGTTTCCATTGTTTGAAGGATCAAACACCGGAAAATTGACCGAAAAAGTTTCACAAACTGGGTGGTAAGTGAGAGCGCTATATGAGACTCCAATAAACCTTTCACTAATGATAGGGATACTTGTTTAACATGCTTGTTTTTTTGTTGTTTCACTCAGATAAAGGTTTACAAGGATCGGAAAACACTAGCACATGCTTTGAGTGACACCAAAACAGCTGTTAAGCAATTGAATAAACTTGTAACAGTAGTCCTTGTTGTTGTTACTGTCATCATATGGCTTCTTTTGATGGAAATTGCAACCACAAAGGTGCTTTTGCTCCTTTCATCACAGCTTGTAGTTGCAGCTTTTATGTTTGGAAACACCTGCAAGACTATATTTGAAGCAATCATATTTGTATTTGTGATGCATCCATTTGATGTAGGTGATCGTTGTGTGGTTGATGGTGTTCAGGTAACTATTAAAATGGGCATGCTCCTATATGCATTTCTGGAAAAAAAATATTACTAACTATGCTTTATCACTTGGTAATCGACAGTTGTTAGTCGAGGAGATGAACATTTTAACGACTGTCTTCCTGAAGCTTGATAATGAAAAGGTGTACTACCCGAACTCTGTATTGTCTACAAAGCCTATCAGCAACTATTACAGAAGCCCCGATATGGGTGATGGTATAGAGTTCTCTATTGATTTTATGACACCAGCAAAAACAATAGGCAAGCTGAAAGAAGAAATAAGGAAGTAAGTTGACACTTTTTGACGGTAGCTTTATTCTTCCTTTAATTCATATAAAATCATGTTTATGGAACTAATTCGTGCTGTTATGTCCAACCAGGCATTTGGAGGCCAATAGTACCATATGGCATCCGAGCCACCTTGTGGTGGTGAAGGAGATTGAGAATGTCAATAAGTTAAAGATGGCTCTCTATTGCAATCATACAATGAACTTCCAGGACTTCAGAGAGAAGAACAAGCGTAAAACTGATTTGATCCTTGAATTGAAGAGAATTTCGAGGAGTTGGGCATAAGATACAATCTCCTTCCCCAGCATGTGAATCTCAACCAAGTCAATCAAGACAGGCCTGATGCGACTTATGCAACCACCTGATCCTTACCGCTTGTTGCTCAACAATGTTCTATATCCAAGGTATGCATGCCCTTTCTATCCTTCTTCAACAAGGTGAACTTATGCAACTGTCAATGTTACCAAATCCCTCTTTTCAGGCCTCAGCATTCATTACATACCATTAGTATTCAGCTTATCTTATATGCATGCTCTTTGTCAGTTTGCATTAGTTGTATAAATAATTCTAGATTGTTCTGGACTCCTGGTACTTATTCCAAATAATACATTTGATGATTTAATCAGTTGAAGCTTGTTCATAATTAAGAATCCCCACTTCAGCACTAAATAGTCACTCACTTGTGTTGTTTGAGAAAGAGGAGAAACATAAATTGCAGGTAGTTGTAACCACATCTTATTGATTCCGAATTGAAACTTCTTGGCCATGGTTTACCGAAAACAGCATCCTGGCATGCCCGTACCAAATATGAAGCAATTATTTTATTTCTCTCTTTGAAAATGATTATACTCAATTCTCACTTTGATTTTATTTCAACTAGGGCCTGAAACAAGCAGATACTACTATCATTGCAGCTTGGCTAAGAGTGGCAATGGGGCCCTGTAGTTGTAACCTAACATGGATTAGGGGAAAATGATTATTGCAGAAGACAAGTTCCAGCCTATATACATATACATATGGTTGTGTTAGATTTGATATGTAAGCTTGTATTATATTTATGAACCTGTGGAGTTAAGACCAATGCTATCAAGTTTTGTTTTCATTATAAGTCTATATATATATATATATATAGAAAGAGAGAGAGAGTCAATTGTATGTAAAGAGGAGTCAAATTTGGTATGTAACTTGTATTATATCAATGGATAGTGGAGTTAAGTTGTGGATCAAGTTTGGTTTCATTATTAAGAATTGAGCGAGTTATTAAGGCGAGGATTGGTGCGCAAAATCCAGGCATAGTGGCTAAGTGGATATAACCTTATCCATTAACCCGGATTTTGCTGCAGGATAAAGGGCCACCTCAGGTCATCATCAATTTTCTAACGTATATGTTAAAGCCTTTTTGCAGTTATCATATGAAGTTGCCTTTTGGTATTTCTTTTTCTTTACCAATGCAACCTTTTTGCCTGACGGTTTTGGTACACATCAGCATAAGGGAGATAAAGAAAGTTGGTATAATTGTTGATGTTTTATATAAATCATTGTTCTTAGATATTGGAAGCACATGTTTGATTCACAAAATCAATGAGCTCTGCATTGCAACATGAAAAATAATGATAATAAGGGTATGAGAAAGTAAGTGCTTAAGTAGAGGAACTTGTTTAAATTATATAGATAAAAAGCTTCATGCCATTGTAATCCAAATCTGTGAAACAACCCAAAAGCCAACACATAAATTGTCTTAAAAATTAAAAACCAACTTCTTTCAACAATTGATGACTCATTTCGTTTGAAGCAAAAGTCTTTTTGATGCTATCTTTTAATTGCAACCTTTCCCTTTTTTTCTTTTATTTACAACAAACTTCTCCCAAGATTAAGGCCTGCAAACCTCAAAGGTGGTTACCCAATCCATGTCCTGGTATAAATCTCGCATTTTCCTCAGTGTAGACATGGGTTTCGTTCAACAGCCTGAAAACAACCAAACCATCTCAATTTGCTTTAAAAATGGCAACAAATTACAATCTAACAAACTGTGGAACTTACGATAGATAAACAGTCTTGTTCATGGTTGCAGAGGAAAGGAATGAAGAGCCATTCAAGTAGAGTAATTCACCATCTACTCTTTCAGCAATCCTCTTGTCAATTTCTTCAGCACCAATGGAGAATGGTTGATCCGAGGCCTATGTTAATGCAAATCAAAGTTAAAACAAAGCGAAAAGGGATATATATATATATAAGACTTCTACTCCATTCAACTTCACAATTTTGAACATTAATTCTCATACCATAACCCATCCCCATGTATCAGCAAAGGATGGCACATGAGCTGTGTATGCCAACACATCTACATAGAAAAAAAAAACCATGATTTATTGTTTATTATTCAATCTATTTATAGAATCTTAAGAGTTGGTTGAGGAACTTACACTTGAAAACCTGCCTGATTGTGTGGTATATAGAGGAAAAGACCTCCTTGTGAGTGAATATTCCAGCTGGGCCAGCCTATAGAATAGAAATTTATCTCAAGTTTTTATTCTTATGTTTATGACTTGACATATATATATGACCCTACACAAGAAGGGGGCGGGGGTGGGGGGGAATACCAACCTGAGTGACAAAAATGCCATTTTCATTGAGTTTGGGCTTAAGAATTTTCTCATAAAATGATTTTGTATAAAGTTGATAGCAAGGCCCTCCTCAACAGGATCTGCTAAATCTCCAACTATGATATCAAATTTCTCAGTCCTCTTCTCCAGTTCAGCCCTTAATATTCATACACAAGTATATAGTAATTAGCTCAAATTCCTTGAAGCAAATGGACATCAAATAAGCTCGGTATACTTACTTGGCATCATTAATAACAAGGTTAAGCTTTTTGTTGCAAAATGCATCACGGTTCACAGTCAGGTACCTGCGGCAGAAATTGACCACTTCCTGCAGTTGTTAAATTATCAGTGGTGCCCTCCAAACACTAAAAGAAAAAGTAAATGGAAATATATTAAAAAAATGAGACCAAGAATTTCACCTCATCAATATCACACATTACAACTTCATCAATAAATTTATGCCTGAGTGCTTCCCTTGCTGCAGACCCTTCCCTCCCCCCATTACAAACACAGTTTTGGGGCTGCACAATTGGTAAGAACAATATATGTTACTACTTTACAGATAAATGGAATGGAGTACTCATAGAGACATTGACTCGATAGCCACCAAAAATAATAATAAAAAAAAGGACTCACTTCGAGTGGAACAAAAGAGCTGGATGAATTAGCATTCATGGTAAATAAATTCATCAACTTCGGCACTTTGCATTTTCCCATCAATCACCAATACCTACATAAGCAATTATTCAAACAATCGGAGATTAGAAACTTGAAAAAAGGATGAAACAAAACAATGAATGCCTATAGGTATACCTTGCCAAAACGTTTAGTGTCCAAAAGGCTATATCTTGATACTCACTAGAACCTTTATACAGTACACTGTTAAGAGAGATACAAAGAGATGAGAGTCGGTTTAAGATATTGAATTATGATCAAAGAAAACCCAAAGTTATTTGCTTTATCATGTTTTGAGTAATGTGCATATGATGAAGAAAGATTAGGGTGAAACCTTTTCAAAGCAAAGGACCATTTGAGATCCTCATCAATTTCCTCTTCATACCAAGAATCAAACTGGCGAGTCTCGTCAACAGGTGGTTGGTTCTTTGTTGTTCCATTACAGATTTTAGAGAAACCATTTGGATAAAAGATCTCAACAGCCTCACCCATTATCGAATAACCTAAAAACAAAAGAGAAAAACTTGAAACAAAACAAGACAGGATAAACAGAAGATTGAGCAAGAGGTGGCAAAGTGTGAGGATGGTAACACCAAGGTTACGTGCTTTTTATAGCACTTTTAACACACTAGAAACCCAAGAAATTTTTTTTTAAAAGAAAGACATAGTCTTGTAGATAATTATGGGTTTTGGCTAACACGGGCAATGATTCTGTCACAGACAGTCCCACGGATTTTCTGTTCCTCACGCCAATTATCATGGTACTACATTGGTTCATGAAAATGGTAACCTCATCAATGGTGACAACCCACCAAAGGTTGTTTCCTAGTGATGTTCTAAGCTGGCATTGGCAGTATAATGAAATACCAAGAGATATTATTTTTTCTCCTTTTTTGGAGGCCTCCACGGCCATGTGTTGGCATCTAAGTTAGATTGGGTGAAATTTCCCAGAGATTGACTGTCATTCTAGAATTTTGAAAGGAAAAGCATGCGCATGCATATGATATTATCTACCCCTATAGTTTGGTGGATACAATGAAAAAGGATGAAAATCGGGAACATATGTCCGCGTGGGTTACTGTGGGCCCAATTGTACATGTGGTCTTCCACGATATGACACGTGGATAAAAGTACATGTGGCACTGTTTTTTATTTTTGGTAGGGAAATGATGGGTCCACTAAGAAAGGTTTTCTTTTGGAAGGGGGTCCACTATGCGAGTTAAAAGTGGTGATACTTTGTGTATTTTTGGATTAATGTTTTCCTTTTTAGCCAACCTTTTGTCCATTTCCTCGGTCACCAGCACTATGCTCAATCAAGAGGGGATTTTCTGGTCTAATTTTGATTTTAGTCCCTTTTGTTATGTGAATTTACAATTTAATCTCTTAATTTGATACAGTTGATTCTTCTATTTTTTATGATGTTGTTAAATGAACGTCGATATAGCAATATAGAATATCGCAAGCAATAAAAAGAAAATAAACACAGATTTTATATGGAAATCCTTTCGGAAAAATCACGGGTAATGAGAAGAAAATTCACTAATGTTGAAATTGAACGATACATGAAGAGTTCGATTACATCTATTTAAATGTTGAAAAATCTTATTCTAATCAATGTCAAATAAAAGAATTGTAGTTCTATACGGATTCTACTCGTGCAACATAGTCTGAGTAATGTTACTGTTATTTTAACAAGATCCCCTAGTTTGCCATTTATTTATTTTAACAAGAATTGGTTACACAACTCTAACAATGTTATTGTTAGATACATATTCTGATAATTTTATTAATTGTTCTGGCTAAAGTAATGGTAGTTTTTCATGAATTTTTTTAATACCATTTACATTGTTATTATCAAAAAGTGTTGGATACAATGATAAAACATATTGTATTTCGAAAGAGTGAATTTAAATTTAAATTTTAAAATAACATTACCAGGAGAGGGTAGCTACAAGCCCTCGAAAGGTTTAGAAGTCAACTATTAGAGGGTAGTTATCATTTGGGTCTACTAATAAATTTATAAAGGTTAAATATCCATCAATCTCTGAAGTTTGAAATTTAGTCCATATATTTAAAAAATAAAAAATTTAAATAATATTTTTTTTCTTTTAGAAACCACAAATCAATGTTATTAAATTTTTAGTCTAAATTTACTATCAATACACCCACGCAATCAAATTAACTTCATAAACAAACCATTATGAATTCAATAAACATACATTACAACAAGTAAAATCTGATGACCAAATATTATCGATTTCAATTATTTGACTAGAATTTTGAACAAAAAAGGTAAAAATAAATAAATTTTAGCTTTCTAAGTATAGAACTAATCTCAGATTTCACTAATGTATAGAGAATAACATATGTTGACTCATTATAAAAGTAATAGAGTAAAGTATATCAAATTAAATTAGAGATTAAACCCATTTCAATATAGTAGAGGGGCTAAACTAGAATTAGACCTTTCTGTGAGTGTGGGATTATGGCTAAGTGGGAGTACCATATCCAACTGACTAAAGCCTACCAGAGAAGAAGAATGAGGACAAATGGGACCCTATGTAATTGCAATAAGAGGGGATTTATGGGTCCCCAACCCCAATAAAAATGTGTTTCTGTTGTGGGAGATGAGAGCATTCTTAAGCGTGGGGTGACTCCACTTCGATAAAAAAAAAAAGTTTTGTGGAAATCCCACTTTAACATTGTATTTAGAAGTGTTCATGGATTAGATTAAGTTAAACTTGAATCAAATTTTATAGGATATTAATATATTTTATATTTATATAAATCTTAAATTGATTTAAATACGACACTTTGTTAGTAGCTAATTCAAACCCAATATATTTCTGCATATTATTATTTTAATTTCTTAAAAGAAAATATTAGGCTTTTTCCCATCATATCTCCTCCTTGCTTCTCTGCGGAGATATTGTTGCTCTTTGGTTAGATTTCAAAATGACCCATTTGTCTCTCTCCTATATGTCATAATGCCAGAGGGAAAAATCTTCATTCAAAGCTTTTCTTTATATGTTATAGTGGGTAGCTTTTATTATCAATTATTACTCCCAAAAATCACCCATTGATTTCATCCACATGCACCAATTCTTTTTCCTTTTCTTTCTTTTTTGATATGATATGCTGTTGGATATTCTTTACTTGTGATGTAGGGCAAGTGTGGCAACTTATATCCTGGTATACAATTCCATAATGAATCCCAAGTATTTAATATCTTTTGTCTTTGATGTTAAGCTTAGTTACATCGTAATTCATGGCTTAAGATTCTATATATCTTACAACAATCTCTAGTGGGCGCTAGATTTGTTGCCATCTATTATTTGAAGCCCTTGTTTGTATTTGCTTCGGATGAATTTGGTTCTGAATTCATCTTTATAGTACAACTTACTAAAGGTTAGTTTTCTATTGCGAGTGATAGAAAATATTTTAAGAAGTGTAGTTTGTTAATTTTTAATTTTTCTATTATTACTAAAATTGTTGTTAAAGGTTAAAATATTCTTTTAGATATAATAGTAGAAAGTCAATTTAAAATTAGTTAAGTTATATGGTATTTAAATGATTAATATAATGGTAAATGATATAAATTATTTGTACAATTAATCATAATATATTTAAACTTAAATATAATAATTATACTTAAATATTAATATATGATACATAAATAATTAATCTAATTTTTATGTATCTTTAACTAGTTAATAAATAAGGATTTAGATAATTTCACTTCTAAACTAAAACCAAAAGTATAAATTAGCTTATGCATTTAGGTGAAAAACACTTTCTACTAATTTGACTCAAAGCAAGGTTTTTATTATTTTGCGTAAAAAGACTTGAACCTCAACGTAATAAGAGCATACCTAATTTATTAAATGAAACTTGTTAATATTGGTTTTTATGATAAAGTTGTAAAATTAATTATAGACAATTTTCATATTATAATTTTCTAAAACTATAAATAAATAATTTATTTATATCTTATATAATGTCTACGATTTTTAATGAAACTTACTTAGTATAAGTAATTCATATTGCCCTATGTTTTTAATATTGTTGGCAAAAATTAAGGTCTTAAGAATTTAAGTTTCGAGTTTAAGTCCTAATATGTAAAAATTATGAGTGAATAATTAATTAAACTAAAAATTAAATATACTAAAATATCGATTTTATTAATTTTGATTAACTTTTTACTGAGTTACTCATCATATCTACAAATAATTTATGAATTTATTGGAAACTAATAAGGGAATAACATTTAGGAGGGATTTTTTGGATAGCTGAGACTTATTTTGAGCAGTTGAAACTAATGGTGAGAGAGACGGGGTGGGAGTGTATTGGACACCAAGGAAATTGCCGTAGTGCTAACCCTTTTTTTTTTCATGTAATGGGGAATGGTATTGGGGGGAGACAAGGGTGCAACCAAATTTTATACTATAGTTTATTTAAATGAATCATGGCATTGTTCAATGTTTATTGCAAGGGCGGCTTACAAGTCACAATCTTTGCTACTATTTGAAAAGGTTAAACCTACCCTTCCTCTTTCTCTCTCTCTCATATGTGTAAATACATATACCCCCATCGTATCATTAAGTCAATGTTTAATAATCCAATCTCTCTCTTTTCTTTCTTATCAGTCGAAACATTTGGAAATTGGAAACACCTTTTACTAGTTCCTACAATGGTTTAGTTTAGAAGTTAAAAAAAAAAGTCAACCTTTTGGCATTAATATTTATATATATGATGAATTTGTATGTGTTTCACTTAGAACCCGTTAGTGCTTTTTATCTTCCCTTTTTTTATACAAATAGTGTGATAGCATTTTCTTGGTGATGCATGAGTGGAAATTGCGCGTGGAGGTGAGCGTGCTTGGTGGTGCTGCTGCTGCCCTACTATCATTTTTTTTCTTTTTTTGCCTTCTTTTTCATCATAATTTGATATGCAAAAGAAAAAAAAAGAAAAAAGAAAAAGGGGGGGGGAGATTATTTACCCCCAACAAGGTAAGTAGTAATTGAACCATATAGAATAGCAGGAGAGAGGGTTTGGGTGGAAGAGAGGACAAAGACAGAAACTCATGTCAACTAAAAAGCCCCTCTTTTTTTGTTCTCAGTGTTCATAGTTTCGTTGTGTCTTGAAAAGTGAGAGATCTTTAGTAAGTTGCCGTCAATTTGTCTTTGTACACGTGCATTTAGTGCTGCTTTCATTTTTTTTTAAGGTTTTTAATTTTCGTAAGTAAACCAAAACCCAAGCCAAAGTGGGATGGATGGTGCTCAATGTCTAGATGTCACATAATGTGCTTTTTATCATATTGGAGCTCACTATATTACTAAATGGGTACGAAGAAGAGTCAAACTGGAAGTTCCCATTTACTTGTAGGTTTTAATTCTCTTTTCATCCAATTCCATTTATTATTGTAGGGAATTTTAGGCCATATTCATCGATTCACTATAGATCCACTAAGCCCTTTTTTTGACATAATCCACTAAGTCCTTTAATTTGAGAGAGAGGGGATAAAAAGAATGGTAACTATTTACATGTTTAAATTTTTTGGTCCAAAATTTATCCGAAATTTTATAAAATTGCATGAATGTGTTTTTGATAATTTTGTTGTTTTTCATTCCTATTCATTGTAATCAATGTAACATATTTTTTTTTACTATAATTATATTAATAATTATTTTTCCAACAAAGTTATTTTTAATTGCAAAAATATTTCTCATAATATAATAAATATAAACAGGTTTCTTCATAATTATAATGGGTAAATTACACGTAGGTCACTTAACTATGGTTGGAATTTCATTTTTGATCACTAACTTATCAATGTTTTAAATTGGTCACTCAACTAATCGAAATTATTTTTTCTTTTTCCATTTTTCCTTTAAGTGTCATTAATGTTTGGCGAGCAGGGAGGTGGCATTCAAAAATTGTATGATTACAATTTAGTCCTCAAATTTTACATTGTAACACCGAGATAACCCGACCAATCTCGAAGTCAATTACAAGTGCACGTTCATGCGAAACAACTACAGTCAAATTACATTCAATTACAAACCATTAACATTCAATGTAACTAAAAAGTGCATAAATGAAATATATCATTTCCGAATCTTGTATGAGCTTACAAAGTCTTTGCTATCTGAGTCGAAATGGACCAATTGTAGAACTTCAGTTTTGGGTTGATGTCGCAGCGTAGGGGGTTTCCTGATGAACCTTTGTTTTGATTATCGTGGCTTTGAAATGACATTAGCTGACACACGTGACTACTGTTCAAAAATATCAATTTGAAATAAGTTTAAAAGACTTGCATTAAATGATAATCTCATTATCACCAAAACGAAATTATTACAACAACAATGAGGCAAAACTCCAAAACGGTACTTCAAAATGACATTAAGCGACTAAGTTCCAAATTTGACCATTTTTGATGCAAAACCGACTTAAACCCTAGATACATACATTTACATTAAAAGGTACTTTACAAACTTTATTGAGTCGGTAATGGTAGTCTGGATGCTGGCTTCATATTGGGGGCTTCGAGAGGTACCTAAACTTACACGGAAAAAAAATCGTACGTGATCAATAGGGCTCAATGGTACTTTTACGATTCAAGTTATTACAATTTAATACAATATCATAATTATA